>NC_135550.1:19071675-19114175 GCF_964340395.1 Glandiceps talaboti
TGTAAATGGTGGCCTCATCACCTGTGCTCAGATCTTCTTTTTTTTTCCAAATGATCATAGACCGTGTGACAACACCGGCCCTCTCAAGAAGAGGTAAGTGAGGTATGCGTGCAAAACGCCCTGGGTGGTGGACTGATGAAATGAACAAATCTATCAAACTCAGAACATGACCAACAAAAGAACTGACAAAGCAACCTACATTGCGTTACGTAAAAGAGTAATGACTTTGATCAGACAAGTTAAGAAAAACTACTATGTAATGAATGGAAATACAGTAAGTCGTCCAACATCAAGTTCAACTAGTTTTGATCCTTGCTTAAAGACAGCATACAGAGTGATGAATGTAAAACACTCAAATGTGACAACTTTAAACCTACGCGAGCTGCAACTGAGATTTTTTTTAATCAAATAACCAAGATACATTCACTATAAAAAAAACATCGTATCTGTTAATCAGTCTGTAGGTAGTGTAGTGACAAGTTTAAATCTTGAGCGAAAGCTTGGGGTGAATCTGTCACCATGTTAACATGTTACACTACTAGTTGTTAGTGTAGTATCGTTTTTAACAGGTTTAAACGTACTATACCAGAGATCATATTTGCTTAGAGACTAGAGTTATACATTTAATGGATGGATTTTACTTATGAAAATAAAAACCAATATTGAATCGGGGTTTTTTGACGTCATCTAATCAGAGAAATTGAAATAAGATATTTGTCTGATACTGTATTATTCAAACTTGAAGATACTAGAGATCACGAATACAATAAATTATGTTCTGTTTGGAATGGGTGTTCTGATTGCAACACCGAGCAATGCCATTTTGACCATTATAAGTCTGTAAGATACAACATTCGTGTCATGATGTCAGCTACCACTCACGTTAACGTTTTAGAAGCCTGATAGGGCTCAACAACACGACGTATCTTACAGTCTATTTTAAGTCTAGTTTGAGAGAAATACTGACACACAAAAAACCCACAACAAACAATATAAAGAAGTTAACATCACCAAATGTTGAACCATTTATATAAACTTAATGAAAGGATCTTTCATGTCAGTGAGATTTCTTTTATTTCATCGTTACTATGTATACAACTTACATACAAACACATACACACACGCACGCATACATACATACATACATACATACATACATACATACATACATACATGATACATACATACATGATACATACATACATACATACATACATACATACATACATACATACATACATACATACAGAAACGCTCGCGCGCACACACGCACGCACGCACACGCGCATGCACACGCGCACGCACGCACGCACGCTCGCTCGCGCGCACTCTCTCACACACACACACACACACACACACACACACACACACACACACACATGCACATGCACATGCACGTATTAATTTATTTAATCAATATAAGTTTTCACGAAACTCCTTAATAGTTGTGTCATGGACTATTAAATTGTAGAATGGATAAATTTATACAATGAAATACAACTGGCAAAACTAGCAGCATGTGTGAAACCACTGGTTTCAAAAGAATGGAAAATAAACACTGGGTAAAAACTAACGCTATTAAATTAAACCTTTCATAGAATTCTATAAACCATGATATGATTACTGGTAGATTACAATAAATTCGTTTCAATAACAAATCACGTGCATCCAATAATTGGTCGCCATTACCTTCATGCTATATCAACTGTGCATCGTTCATTTCAAATCTGATTGTGTTTGTCCTGGCTTTGCTGCGCGCGCATCACTCGGTAATATTATAATCAATCACAGAAACATCCTCGTGTGTGTTTTTTAGAAAAAAACAACAATATTTTAGAAAGCGTTTTGAAGAGTTCGATTTCGATATGAAGGGTTCTATTAGAACAGTGAACAGTAACAAATTGGATATATTCCAATATGGACATTCGGGAAACGACGTATTACTTCTAATATATTGACCATTATTGACAGATGTATATTTGGTGTGTTAGAGAGAGAGCGAGAGTAGTAGTAGTTACTATAGCAGTTACAATGTCATGTTTTGGGCCAAATGAAATTTCGAAGGTATAATTGGGCTCATTCCAGGATATTTAATATTTATTTCACATATGCAACACAATGCAGAATTTTGGGATATCTAGTATACACAACAATAGTTTCTATTTCAAAATCCACATTTGTACCGAGACATGAAAGAACCACAGGATTGATCTCTTCACCCGTGTATAACAGAACGTGTGATAACATTTAACACTGGGGTGACAATCAATGCAATGCACGGGTTCTAGAAGGCCCTAATGTTAATGACAATGAAAGGTCACTGAAATCATTTGATATTTTTTTTACTAAAATGTAGTAATAAATTATGGCACATATGGCCATGTGGGTTTAGCACGTGATAGCAAAATAATTGTTCCTGTTTGTTTCAAGCATACTATTTCGGTTCAGAAACAGTCTGTTAATTTGAAATGTAAACAGCGTCACTTTAGTTCTTAATTTGCGTTTAATTATATCGCCACAGAGACCTTGTATAGGCGGTAAATTACACCGAGACTAATTATGAGAATCATTAATTTAGTGGCGACTCACTACAACATGCACACATAAAGGAATATACCCCTGGGAGTGTGATATGCTTCCATCAACTGGTTTAATTATTCAAAAGATTATCAAAAATCTAAAAGTGGATCAGATCAATGATGTGATATGATGATAATCTTTAAACCAGAGATTAGTTCTATGTCGATGGACCTCTTCAACATATGTGTATATAATATGTAATATGCTATTTGGTTGAATCACGCCATTTAAAAAATAACACCATGTTTGATTTATTGCCGCCTCTTAACAACTCCAAGGCGATATAAACATACCACTAATATGACAATGGAGAGTTGAGATTTGTATGAATCTGGGAGATAGGTATTATGGATCGAATTATCACCAGAACTAATTCTATAACCATACATCACGTGACATTCGTGTTTTTTGTTATGATATATTGCTTGTAGATTTCATTCTTATTTGTTAGGGGGGGGGGGCACTAAACTTGAGAACAATAAACCCCGTTTTGAGTCAAACAGTTGTCGTATTTCAGTTCTAAATTCCTCACAAGGAGTGAACGTAGAGCAAAGGGCACGGGAGAGTCTATTTCATGTCAATTTCACAGCCATTAACTGTTTTTTTATACGACTGACATTTGCACAAATGTATGTATACCGATAATGAGCAATCATTCGAAGGTCTTTGTCTTGCGGCGGGAAAATATTTCTGGTGATGCTGCCTGACGTATGACATGAAATGAATATCAGATAATGAAATCTCGACGACTTACCTCGACTGTATGATGATACTAATCATTTTTATATTCTACGCCATCATCTCTCCGCCATACTGTGCAAAAACCGAAGCAATGTAACCTTTCTTAAAATACTGCTTTTCTAGAAACCTTGGTTGTGTGAACTGTCGACGGCGATGCAAAGCACTTCCGTACTCCAAAAAATCAAAAGAGAGCTGTCATCATTTTCAAATTGTATAAATATATGGTGATATCAAGCCAAGCGTCGAATCACTGTGATATGATATATCTCGCTACGTGAAAGTACAGAGAATATTGAAGATGATTCCAACGTTGTTGCTGCTCTAGCTGTGTTTGTGGGCCTCGACTATTTCATCGCGGGGATTGCCGACTCCATGCGGATGGGGGACTATTTGTTCTATTTTACAGCTATCGTTGCCATGGCAATAACTCAATAACTGTCGCTGTCGTGATGTACGATGCACAACATCATGATGACAACACACAATTACGAAAATCATTACAATGTAATTAAATCGAATCTTGATAGTCGCACTATATAACGTAACATACTGGTAATGTTGCTATTCTCAACATATGTACATTGTCACAGGTCATGAGGTACGTGTACGAGTGTGTGCCGACATTAATTACGCACTGCTAGCACTGTTTCATAACTATTCATATTTCTAGGCAGACGTTTACCCATCTATTTTTTCATTTTGTAAAAAAAAAATACCGCCAATGGCACTGTAGCACAACTGTAGTTCGCTGTTGGTATGGGCTAGGTCTTGTTGCTAGGCATATTTGCATACATTTTTTGGCCTACCCTTTCCAGTTTTCGTCTTTGCTACATAAACCACTATTTAGCCGTTGCTATGGGCGTGGTCCTGTTGCTAGGCATATTTGCATACATTTAAAACATATTTATTCACTTACCTACCCATCCCCTTTGTTATCTTTGTATATATGCATCATCATTTCACTGTTGCTAAGGGCGTGGTCATGGTTGCAATTGTGTCAAATGTTTTCAACAATAACTGCTGAATAACACCTCCAGAAGCATCTCCGCCAAGTTTCAACCCCATTCACCATGCAGTTTCAAGATATAAGTTTTTGACCAAAATTGAGATGTTTAGAATAAGTTGTGAATACAGCTTCGTCTGCACATCTCCAGATGCATCCCCATTAAATTCCTGCCCAATGTACTTGGTAGTTTTGTAATTATTATTGTTGACCAAAAAGACACATTTAGACCTAATTTGCATATCTCTTATGGGATCATCATGTTATGAACATTTCTTAATCTAAACACCACTAAGAAGGTTCCCGTGAAATTTCAATCCAATCTGCTCATTAATTTTGGAATTAAAGAACACATTTTTATACCTAATTTGCATGGTCACTGATGGGCTCATCATGACATGAACAATTTGTAATCTAACCACCCCTAAGAATCGTCCCACCAAGTTTCAGACCGATCAACTCAGCAGTTTTTTAGTTTAATTTTTTGATCAAAAATCACATTTTTTAAAACCAAATCACACACCTGGTGGTAATATAATTTTAAGTTGAACAATTTCCCAACTAGACACCCAAGGTATTACACCCACCAAATAACATGGCAATCGGTCTAGCCGTTTTTGACTTTAAATTGTTTATACACACACACACACACACACACGCACGCACACACACACACACACACGCACGCACGCACGCACGCACGCACACATGCATGCACGCACGCACGCGCGCGCGCACAGACAGACAGACAGACAGACAGACAGACAGACAGACAGACAGACAGACAGACAGACAGACACTTTGTCATGCCCATAGAACTAATGAACCTTATCAATTCAGTTGTGCTAATTAAAACTATTTTTTCACAAATAAAGTCATTATGAAATATAATTATTCATTTCTTACATTAAACGGACAAACAATGACATAATATTGCATTGAGCCGTGTATGATAAACGAGTAGCTGTGGGGATGGTAGAAATCTGGGAGTCGCACACAAGTAGCAAAAATATAATGCCAATTGTTTTATATGTGGCATAGCCATGGCAACCAGGTGTTCACACTTCTTCTATTCAAACAGGTGGTGTAATGGGGTTTTTCGTGTTTTTGTGTTCTAGCCATACCCTCTGTATTACTGTTTTGATAAATATACAGATGTACAGGTGTATAATCAAATAGCGTGATGGTGACGTATTGCTTCGCGTAAAGGAACCACGCCCTACAATAGTTACATTCTTACTCTCTGATTTGTATTACTCGGTGTAACTTGAATGATTCTTCACTCTAACTGCCTTTCTACGGTACTGAGATCCTCTAGTACTGAGTCGAGAATTAGTCACCACATGGTAGCGTCATTCGCTCTCTCGATCACAAACACTGTGATGAGCACCAAGTTGTGTTGACGAGTCATAAATGAGTGTAGCAGAGATAGTACAAGAGTCTATGCTAGAGTCAGTATAAGACTGAACTCTCGGACACCGGACAGAACTCCGTACACCGATCTCCTCTCCTATGTTTATTGCTTCTTTATTCAGTATGTTCAGGTGTAGCCAACGGGAATATTCGTGGTTTTCATTAATTACATGTTGTTTCAGACCAAAAGTGATGTTTTAATAGAATCGCGCACCCCCCCCCCCCACCACCACCACCAATGTGGGAAGGGTGTTAGCTTTTCTTTATGTGCCCTCCCACTGGTGATGAAGGGTATCTGTCCTCTCTGTCACTGGGTTTCAACTTGTCAGCCAACCCACTTCCCAATCAATATTGTAAATGATTTACCCACTCCCCATCAGTAAACCGTTTGTGCTATCCACTATACCAACAATTCATTTTGACGTACAATGTGCGCCCCCCCCCCCACAATTCCACGTTTTCCCCTCCCAATGTATCAAAATCAGGATTTCCTCTACGCAATTCTTCCTTGTTCGTTTCTCTCCCGCTACCGATCGAAATAAATTACTCGCCCACTGAAAAAAATTGCCTTAAGAACAGCTTCGTTGACTGCACTTGTATGTTACCCCGAGATACGATTCTTAAATAAGAACATTAAATAAATGATTGTCCCCAGATCTCTCGCTATAATAACAACAAAGAAAAGAGGGGAGAATTAGAGTGCGAAAGCGTAGGAATTACTTTTACCAAGATTAATTTTCAAATACATTAATATATCCCTCTGTGTTTGTCACCTGTGCCCTTCACCAATGACGTCATATGGAGATTCTATATTAGTATACCTTCAAGATTATGTACCGAAACCCCGTGATATATCCTAGGGACATTTCAAAGTATTTGTGTAAGCATCTCAGCGTAAAATTCAATTGCTCAAGGAGAATTCAACATCAAATATGCGAGTAATACGCAATAACATGACGTTATGAGTAAAGGTATGGTTTGGTGTTTGGGGTGATCTGCTCTCATAGTTTCGAAGACGGGTTTCCCTTCATTTCACTAAAAAAAATACAATTATTTAAGCTAACCACTTTCGATATCCTACGTCAAAATGTGGACGTAATCACATCTTGTTTAGTAAAATACAGATTGTCAATGATAGTGGTTGTTTTGAAGACAGTCTAGGATTGTTTTAGAGAGAAATCGACCGGGTGTTAAATTAAAGATTATCTTTGCATGATCACACGGCTGTACTTTCTCATAGACTTTACACGCTATGATATAATACTAAAACCATAATGATGTGTCAGTCCAGTTTGCAATGATTGATAGGTCACTCGAGTTCTGTCAAGAGAGGGCGCTGTCCTGCATGTACCCCCAGGTGTGGAAGATGTGCTGAACACGGAGTGCAAATATTTGTTGGAGCTGATTCGTAATGCACAGAAATTCATTCCCTGATGAAAGTAGTTACTCTAGAAGTAAACATTTTTTTTTTTGGGGGGGGGGGGATGGTAAGTGTTTATCGAAAGTACCCTATACATTTAGATTTTAGATCAATTTCTGTTATTCACTCATACAAATCTGTAAATACCATTACACATCAGACATTTTCAGTTTTTGATTTATTGTTTTTATTGTACTAAAACTAATCTTCCCCTAGTCTTCATTCCCAGGCTAGTGACTATGTCTTCCTAATTTTCAGGTGCATAAAGTGAGTCTTGAGTGGTACACCTGTGAGGGGGTGAAGTTTACCAATTGTGGTAAAGCTGTGAGGGGGTGAAGTCTGCTGGTGGCGGTACATAATGATACCCCTACAAAGCAAAGAACAGAGCATCAATGCCTTTAATGTCAATGTCCTTGCCCCATAGTTTAATTGTCAGAGAGAGAAACATTTGATAATTTCTAGGAATCTAGGAAGTCCAAATAAAAATACTCTTGTCCATGTAAGTCAATAATTTATGAATTACATCTACTCGTACTTGACAACAAATTAGTTGAAAAGTTAAAAGAAAATTTACAACTCTTACATATGAATGCCTTACACAGGTTATAACACACTAGTCGTCCTACTTCCAGATGACATAAGTCAGGACTAGATTCTGACAATGTCCCTTTCCTTCTCTGTCCTGCAAAGAGCCAGGCATGAAACCTTGGCTTGCTAGAAACGTCAGTAACTGAAGAATTAAAATGCCCATGAGTCCAATACCAATTAAAGACACAGCAATGAAACTACCTAACATCTACTAATACAATCAACTGATCATACCGCCACTTAGTGGTGAGCTGTAACTATGGAATTTGTCATTCTGATGAGGGTTGTTGACCAAGACAAATGCTCAATGATAAAAAATAACTTTGAACTGCATGTGCGTTATAACCAGTGTAAATAATTTGATATACCAAGCTGACGAGCATTTTCGGTCTTAAATATAAAGTCTTAACTACAATTCCATTTTTATACATATTTAATTGATATCGACGAACCCATTATTTTCCCCGTGCAAACATTACCCTGTATTGCACTGTATATAAAAACATTCTAACCCAAATATCTATAATTTCTGAATTGGATTTGAATAAAAAAACTATTTCATCATCATCATAATTAGTAAACAGCCATAAAATCATGTAATATGAAATACACAATCTACTAACAAAATTTTTTTAAAAGTGGCAAGTTCTATACTTCCTGAAATGCTATTTTGTGAGTGTATGTACAAATCCATTTCACAATGTCTGAAGTCTTTATCTACTATATGTCTCAAGGTGAGGAACTATATGCATGAGTGTCCTAATCTGCTTTATTGCAATGTATATATACAGTTTTAATACCCTGATTAATCCAGTCAATAAAAGTAGAACTATGGTAATTAGATCCATTACATCAAAACAACGTGTTGTTTACTGCTTTGTCAATTTCACCACACTCTAAATATAAATTCTCTAATTCACATATTCCAATACTTGTGCGTATATTTCATCAGTGTGTCCGCTAAACCCAATTTGGTGTGTTATACTGGTATTCCCGATGGATAGCCCATTTTTTGCAATGTACAAAAGTGTGATGTTCCTCTTTCCCTTGGCTTTGTTGTGACTCACAAGAAAACCAAATTTTTTACCAGCAACAAAAAATATCATTTACAAGAAATAAAGAAACACTGGTAATGACATAATCATATCAATTTCAATAAAGGCTATTGTAATTCTGCATTCCTCATCTGATGAGGTATTTAACATGATGAACATTGGTATCTCAAAACATCTCAAAACACAAATCAATATTTCTATTCACAGTAGTCATGGATACAGTTACTATGGCAACTTAATAATAATGATCCTGAAAATTTGAAATCTAAGGCCAAAGAATTAGAAAGTCAGCCTTTGAGAATACAGGGGACATGGGCCAATATGGACATGATTTTTATCTAAATTTAAATACTTACATAAAAATGGATCAATATACAATCTCTGCAAAGCATTGCCATAACATTGACAGGTTTATATGAATTTTCTCTATAATTCTGATGTCAATAGCAAATTTCTGGGTATACCCAAATATTACAACATCAGTCCTATATTTGGTTTGCCCTGCTGTTTTGCTGTAGATCTCATGGTTAATAATTGTTAATTAATAATCAGTAAGTACAATAATGTAATGTCATTCTTCATACAAATAAAAATAACACAGAAAAAAACCTATTCTGATTTGGCAATGTCCCCTTTAAATAAATCCAAGTCACAAGAAGTGTTCCAGTTTTCCTATCCTTTCCTATAAAATTCTCCTCTTTGTCCACCCGTCTTGCTGACTAATTTGATATCTGAAATAATCATATCTTGAGTGACTGCTTTGCACATATCATATATGGTTAATGCTGCCACACTGACTGCAGTCAGGGCTTCCATTTCTACACCTGTCATTCCACACGTCTTCACGGTTGCTGTGATAATGATACTGTGTCTCTCATCACACAACTGTGTATTCACTTCTACTTTAGTAATGGGAATGTTATGACACAATGGTATCAAACTACTGGTATTTTTGGCAGCCATGATGCCAGCGAGTTGAGCCACGTTCAGTACGTCACCCTTTTTCATCTTGTTGTCTTGAACTAATTGGAAGACGTCAACACCAAGGAAAATCTCCCCAGTTGCCATGGCAACCCTAGTGGTTGTCGGTTTGTGACTAACGTCCACCATTTTGGCTTTACCAGTTTCATCAGTGTGTGTTAATTTGTGGTGGTTACCATGATGACCATCGTGTTGTTTGGTGCAGTAATGTCGACGTCCATCCACTGACTGTAGTGGCAATAGATTTATGATTGGCGTGAGGGATCTCATATTAGACAATTTATATCCAATGTTTCTTGATTCATATTCCATGATAGACTTTCCATTAAACGTTTCAAAATATGATAGCTTTAGTGACTGTTTGGTTCCTATGGGTAAATATTCATCATCTGAAAAAAACAACCATCAAGTATTTAAAAAAGTCAATATTGATGTGTTATCATATTACCTTAGAGTGAACCTATTGTTCAAAATTATCTTAGAATTCATGGTAAGTTTATCAGATCATACCATTCTACTCTCACCTAATGTAGTTCTGGCTATTATCAAGTAACAACCATAACAATTGTACTCTGATATTATTGATAGTTTTATCTGATAACATAATCATATTTACTCTTGCAGCCAGAGACACTGACTTCGTAAACATCAGGATTTTTACACATCAAGTTACAGGGCACATGTATACTCAAGGTGGAATCACAATATTCTGACCATTTTTGGTCAACATAACAGGTTTCCACAAAAAACCTAACATGCAACATAATATATTTTATGTATGTATCCCACCCTCCACCCCCACCCCTTACTGTTCCAACTTAATTTGCAAATGTATGGAAAAGACATTGTGAATGGAGTGAAATAAAAAGATGACACGTTAACATATCCCCCCCCCCTCTAACCTATTCCCATTCGAGCATTGGCATACAGTGCCATAAAAATTGACACACAATGAGAAATACGTACTCAGAGGAAGATGTTCACCCACCAATAAGAATCATTGGTCTGTTCTTCATCTTGGAGATGTTCAGCATTCCTGTAAAGAAAATGTACAAAATAATAATTCCTGTTATGGAAATGTACAAAATAACAATTCCTGTTATGGAAATGTACAAAATAACAATTCCTGTTATGGAAATGTACAAAATAACAATTCCTGTCATGGAAATGTACAAAATAACAATTCCTGTCATGGAAATGTACAAAATGACAATTCCTGTTATGGAAATGTACAAAATAACAATTCCTGTTATGGAAATGTACAAAATAACAATTCCTGTCATGGAAATGTACAAAATAACAATTCCTGTCATGGAAATGTACAAAATAACAATTCCTGTTATGGAAATATACAAAATAACAATTCCTGTCATGGAAATGTACAAAATAACAATTCCTGTCATGGAAATGTACAAAATAACAATTCCTGTCATGGAAATGTACAAAATAACAATTCCTGTTATGGAAATATACAAAATAACAATTCCTGTCATGAAAATGTACAAAATAACAATTCCTGTTATGGAAATATACAAAATAACAATTCCTGTTATGGAAATATACAAAATAACAATTCCTGTTATGGAAATGTACAAAATAACAATTCCTGTCATGGAAATGTACAAAATAACAATTCCTGTTATGGAAATGTACAAAATAACAATTCCTGTTATGGAAATCTTTTTAAAGACATTAGTTGACAAAACTGAAGTTTTAGTGTATTTATTTCAAACTATAATAACAAACATGTACCTGCATGTTGCTTCTTCTTTCTACCAACTGCAGAACCAATAATTTCAAGTAGTTCCTCATCTGACATACCAGATCTGACGGCATCTCTCAACGATACCTCTGCATTACCAAATAAACACACCTGGAATAAAATAAACAGAAGTCTATTAGCCAATCACAAAATTAAAAATAGCACCAAATGGTGTTGTCCACAACTGATGTTGAAATCCAAGCTATTTTATACAAAAAAATCTGCCAAGAAGATTCAAAGTTTTGCAATTCATCATAATTTCAATGTTTTCCTACCAATGACATTTGTTGTTATTGAATTTCTTGTATACTTCATCACAATTCATATAAAGGTAATTTTTTATTTGTAATGTATTTTATTTCAAATCAAACCCAAATCTCACCAATCATGAAATCAAATTTGTCCAGTTAATTCACTGTACCTGTAAGAAGCATTTAACTTAACAATTCTAGAAGGTCAAAATAGAACAAGAAGATCAACTCATTCTCATTAACACCCATAGTAATGGCCGTGTAGTGAGTGCAGTGGAAGTCATGGTGATGACTACGATATCTCCTGATTGTAAATTTTTAAGATACCCCCCAGGTGGTTAAATTCTATTTTAGGGTAGCAAGAATTGTGAGAGTGCTAAAAACTGACCTTCAAGTTACCATCAGCTGTGATTCGCAGTCTATTACAGGATCCACAGAAATTCTGACTCATTGAAGTGATGAAGCCAAACTGACCAGCAAACCCAGGAATTCTGTACGCCTGCACAAAACAAGTTAACAAGTAAATGACTTTGGAAATCATTCAAAGCGAGGGACATGCTAGATGTTCACTAAGAGAAAGATATTTTATCAACCTTATTTTCATGATACCCCCTCCACACAGACACAGACACAGACACAGACACACACACACACACACACACACACACACACACACACACACACACACACACACACACACACACACACACACCACTATGTTATTGGAAAATAGACAGCACTAACCTTTGATGTGTCATTTGGCCTATCTGACAACCTTTCTATGTCTGGCCATCTCTCTTTAATACTATCAACCATTTCTTGATAAGGCACCATTTTCCTAAAGTTCCATTTATTTCCATCAAAAGGCATGTATTCGATAAAACGAACATCAATAGGCTGGAGAAAGAGGTGAATTTGTTTTCATGACATAAGACAGGACAAGGGTTTTGTTGTGCCTAGTAAGTCTTATATGAGATTTAAGTGCATTATTACAATTTATATCCTATGAGAATGGGGGGGGGGGGGTTTAAGTTGCCCTCCTCATATTGGGCATATGAATTCCTTATTCAAAGGAATATGATAATTATTATCATCATACACCCAGTATATCTTCAAACGTACCTCAATGGAGAATGCACACATCCAACCCATACAATAATTTTCCATATCACACTCTGGCATACTTTGCCCAAATATGGCAAGTGCCACACTCATTCATATCTGTTCACTTAGTGATTTGGCTTTGATTTCTTTCTCCATATATTTATATTTTTGAACATTAAATAATGTTTCATTATTCAGTTCCATGGTTATGTGATTCAAATTCCCCATGCCACTACATAGGGTGTATGTGATTCAAATTCCCCATGCCACTACATAGGGTTTACGTGATTCAAATTCCCCATGCCACTACATAGGGTTTATGTGATTCAAATTCCCCATGCCACTACATAGGGTTTATGTGATTCAAATTCCCCATGCCACTACATAGGGTTTACGTGATTCAAATTCCCCATGCCACTACATAGGGTTTATGTGATTCAAATTCCCCATGCCACTACATAGGGTTTATGTGATTCAAATTCCCCATGCCACTACATAGGGTTTATGTGATTCAAATTCCCCATGCCACTAAATAGGGTTTATGTGATTCAAATTCCCCATGCCACTACATAGGGTTTATGTGATTCAAATTCCCCATGCCACTACATAGGGTTTATGTGATTCAAATTCCCCATGCCACTACATAGGGTTTACGTGATTCAAATTCCCCATGCCACTACATAGGGTTTATGTGATTCAAATTCCCCATGCCACTAAATAGGGTTTATGTGATTCAAATTCCCCATGCCACTACATAGGGTTTATGTGATTCAAATTCCCCATGCCACTACATAGGGTTTATGTGATTCAAATTCCCCATGCCACTACATAGGGTGTATGTGATTCAAATTCCCCATGCCACTACATAGGGTTTATGTGATTCAAATTCCCCATGCCACTACATAGGGTTTATGTGATTCAAATTCCCCATGCCACTACATAGGGTGTATGTGATTCAAATTCCCCATGCCACTACATAGGGTTTACGTGATTCAAATTCCCCATGCCACTACATAGGGTTTATGTGATTCAAATTCCCCATGCCACTACATAGGGTGTATGTGATTCAAATTCCCCATGCCACTACATAGGGTTTACGTGATTCAAATTCCCCATGCCACTACATAGGGTTTATGTGATTCAAATTCCCCATGCCACTACATAGGGTTTATGTGATTCAAATTCCCCATGCCACTACATAGGGTTTATGTGATTCAAATTCCCCATGCCACTACATAGGGTTTATGTGATTCAAATTCCCCATGCCACTACATAGGGTTTATGTGATTCAAATTCCCCATGCCACTACATAGGGTTTATGTGATTCAAATTCCCCATGCCACTACATAGGGTGTATGTGATTCAAATTCCCCATGCCACTACATAGGGTTTACGTGATTCAAATTCCCCATGCCACTACATAGGGTTTATGTGATTCAAATTCCCCATGCCACTACATAGGGTTTATGTGATTCAAATTCCCCATGCCACTACATAGGGTTTATGTGATTCAAATTCCCCATGCCACTACATAGGGTTTATGTGATTCAAATTCCCCATGCCACTACATAGGGTTTATGTGGTTCTGTGATTCAAATTTCCCATGCCACTACATAGGGTTTATGAAAATAAACATCCCCACAAACATTCTCATCACATTTAGTGCAAAGTCCCAATATGTGAACCCCCCCCCCTCTAAATATACACATACCTTGTTCTCAGTGAGTTGTACAAAATCATTGATTTCTTCTTCATTAATGCCCCTAATCACAACACAGTTGACTTTGACAGGATTAAATCCCATGTGTACAGCAGTATCTATACTTTGCATAACTCTCTGCCAACCTGCAAAATTATTTGAAATAAAGAGGGGTAAAATTAGATAACACATTACATCCAGGTTTTGTGGTCCTCAGCATTTAAAGGCCACTCAGGATTATAATTTAAATCTAGGTCTGAGAAGTAGTTGTTTGGCAGAGCTATTGGAAAAGTTGGTCAAGAACAAAAGAAAATTCACTGATAATATCATAACACTAATGTGAAAACTTGGGATTGGAACATAGCCTTTTAGTATGTGGAAGAGAAAACTAAACTATTGCAGTCTACAAGAACCAAATCATGGTTTTATGTCAAACATCTTACTGCACACCAAGCTTTCATCGGTGACAAAGACCCCCTCCCCCACCCCCCCAACAAACAAACAAAACAAAACAAAGAAGAAGAAAAATTATTTGTGTGTGAATAAATGATGAAATGGATTTATTTATTTATTTAGTTATTTTATCCAAAACATCAATGTCAAGATCAAAGATCAAGATACTAGCAGAAAAATTATATGATACAGGGCCCGGGGCCAAGTGGGGCTAAAAAGTGTTCAGATACACAATCCATAAATTATATTGATGAGAAAACCGTGAGATCGGTGAATTTTATTTCATAAATTATAATATTCAAAGTCAAACCACAATGGTTCCACACTTGGAAGCCATGGTGAAACTAGCAACCGGGCAATGGATCAGTCTCTTGAACACAGATATACAAGGTAGTTACAGGGAGAGTACACTGAAAGTAGTTACTACGGGAGTACACTCAAAGATTTGTTACCGTGGACACACCATTCATGCCATTACTATCAACACGAGAGGGGGGGGGGAGACACTCCACTCATGTTAGCCATGGCATGATTGGAGGAACCTCATTGATTTCTACTCATGCTGAGCCACAGCATAATTGGAGGGAATTCTACACTCTACACTGAAAAGTTTGTCACTGTGGACACTCCACTGATGTCATGGCTTTCAGCATGAGTGGAGTGCCCTCCAATCATGTCATGGCTAACATGAGTGGAGTGCCCTCCAATCATGCCATGGCTAACATGAGTGGAGTGCCCTCCAATCATGCCATGGCTAACATGAGTGGAGTGCCCTCCAATCATGCCATTACTTTCAACATGAGTGGAGTGCCCTCCAATCATGCCATTACTTTCAACATGAGTGGAGTTCCCTCCAATTATGCCATTACTTTCAACATCAGTGGCATGCCCTCCAAGCATGCCATGGCTAACATGAGTGGAGTGCCCACAATGACAAATCTTTCAAGTCTACATCTATGGGGATGAGATTGGAATAAATACCACATATTCTATATCATAGTTTAGATTTAAAGTAATCAAATTAATGTGAAGACCACTAACCTTTTCTTCTTGTAATAAATTCAAACTTAGCAGGAATTAACGTATCTAAACTTATGTTCAGTAGATTTAGACCAGCTGCTTTTAGTTTTGGCAGTTTCCTTGGTAACACAATACCATTGGTTGTCAAGGCTAGAGTATCTAAACCAAGCTTACCCAACTCCTCTAGATTTGAAAACAAGATAAGAAATATAACGTTACATTGCAGATATTAAATAATACAATGTAGTGCCAATGGCATTGTGCATAACTGATGCTGAAATACAAGACATTATTATAAGAGGGTGTTCCTTTTAGCAACGTGTAGATCTGCCAACTAGTTTTGAAGATTTGATTTTTGACCAAAACTCAGAAATACAATAATTTGCATAATCTTTTCATCAACAGTTGTGTACACTGCACCCCATTCCACTGCCCGAAGCATCTGTCATTAAGGCTTGCACTTTTATTGTCTTGTTTGTTGATACTCTTCCATTCCATGATGATTTTAGGCTCACTATCATGCCACCTATGCAGATCTTTAATTGTACGATTATCTGATAATATGTCCTGCCACAATGTCAGGGAATTAGTGAAGAAGAAATCAAAGATTTTGTACAACTCACTAAGAACAAGATAAGTGTATATTTTGGGAGTTCACAGTTGGCCTTTCGGCTAGGACCAGGCCTGAGTGAAGGATTAATAAACAAGTTTGAATAGTTTGGTCCAGGCTAGGCTTGGACAGATTATCATCCCATTATGACGATGTAGTTGATAGTTGGACCAAAGACCATCTCAGACCAAAGTTACCAGTATGAACATACTTTGACCACTAAAATGGAACAGTAGTCATTTTACACTTGATATGACTACAGTAAAAGTAGTGTGACCAATCCCTGTACTTGGGTGTTACAGGTAAGGTTGTATTATGGGGGGTACTTAGATATTGATTTGGTTTCTATCGGTTATTTGAATAAAGAAAGACTATACTATTTATGGCTGATATTTTTCACTTACCCACAATCTCTATTGCATCTCTTCTCACCAGTGGTTCTCCTCCTGTTAATCTGATTTTATCAATACCTTCATGGACAAACAATTTAGCAATTTTGATGATTTCCTCTGTTGAAAGCAGTCGTTGTTTTGGCGTTAGATCCACTCCATCCTCTGGCATACAATATTGACCTGTAAGTAACAAAATGCTCCAAAGTTTACTTTATATCTATAACTATAAACGGTACAGACCTTTGATTCTATATTTAGAGCAATTCAGATTAGGTTTAGGATTCAAATTCAGATGTGAAAACAGGCTTCTCTATATTGAAATGCCCAGCCAATAGCCAATAGCCATAAAGTTGAATACTGTGCTACTTATGGCTAGCTACTTTTTAAATATGTACTGTCAGGCAAGTAAAGATTCCTGGATAAGTACAATATTTGTATTTTCATGATCAACTTTTTGAAGCCATCAAGCGCTATATAAGAAACCAACATTATTATTATTAACATTATTATTTACAGCAAGCCCCCATCAAAAGTATGAACCATTGCACTCACATAGGACTTTGTTGTACATAATGCCTGTTTGAAGTGAATGCCTGGGGAGGGGAGAGAGAGAATTCAATTCAATTCAATTCAAAAACTTTATTGTCCATTAAATTAAAAACATATAATGGAAAATTTCCTTCTGGCATTTCAGAAATCCCAATACGAATAAAAACGCTATCACAGACAACATACAACCAGACAGACAAATGTACAACAATACTATGTAGGTCTATGGAAATATATACAGTACTAAAATCCAAACACAGTTATTACAAATCAATGAATCCACAGTTTAAAATAGAAATAGCAGATGGGATAAAAGACTTTTTGTAGCAATTTTTCCTTGCGAGGGGAACTTTGAATGCCTGGGGAGAGGAGAGGAGAGGAGAGGAGAGGAGAGAGAGAGAGAGAGAGAGAGAGAGAGAGAGAGAGAGAGAGAGAGAGAGAGAGAGAGAGAGAGAGAGAGAGAGAGAGAGAGAGAGAGAGAGAGAGAGAGAGAGAGAGAGAGAGAGAGAGAGAGAGAGAGAGAGAGAGAGAGAGAGAGAGAGAGAGAGAGAGAGAGGGAGGGAGAGAGAAGGGAGGGAGAGAGAGGGAAGGAGAGGGAGAGAAAGAGAGTGAGAGTGAGGGGGGGGGGGAGCGACGCAATGTATCTTACAGTCTATCCATACATGTAAACATATAGTATAAATGCTATAAGGTTATACCATGGATGTATTTAGTCTCCCCTAATACATCCATGGTTATACTAAATGGGTAATTAAAAACCATTCAAAGGTACTCTAAAAAGAGTCTGTGAGGATTTTCTAAATCTGAAATCCTCAGAGTTTATGGCCTATGGTAGGGAGGAGGGGAGACACCCCACGGCACCCCACCCCACCCCACACCACCATCTGTGCTGCAGCTGATTGGCCCCCTTTGGCTAATTTGTCCTGCTACTTCTAAATTTAGAGAAATTAAACCCCGTGAAAAACGTCCTGAACAAAAGAGAGGTTCTATGTAATCCTTACGGCTCCTTTGATAAAGTAAAACTAATGTGACAACCTGTGATTGAATCCCTAGCCTTTTAATATATACAAAAATAAGAACTACTGAAAAATAATTGCAGTAAATAGTGCTTTACTTCTGACCATGAAAATATTATGGAACTATCTTGGTATGGTGTGGTATGATATGCTATTTGTGGGCAGGAAATATGAAAAGTTACCATGTATTCAATAATTACAACAATGAAACAATTGCCTTACATCTCAGGTTACATTTTTCGGTTAAAGATATTCGTAAATAATTGTGTCTTCTTCCAAAGGAATCGGTTAAAAATGCAGAAAACGGCAAAATTTCTTCTCCTTTAAGAAATCTTCTTTTTGATTGCTGTTGGGGAAAAAAATGCAATGATAAAAATGGTTAAACATTTAAATGATATATTTGTCAACTAAATTATCGATAGGCATTTATTTATTGTTTACATAATATTGGTTGTGCACCGAATAATCAAAGCGTTCTTACTACAATGTATAGTCTTTTTGCAAACCATCTTTTCAGATTGTATTATATTAGCACATCCTAAAATACTTACCCTGATTGGCTGCCATCAATGAATTACAAGTAATACTCTACACTGCTTCCAATTGTAATGATCATGACATGGCACATACTGTACATTTTGTGATATTCCAACATCACCTTTTCAGTGATGGCCCATTTTTGCTTCTGAAACTGTTTACATGTAAACATCATGTTTGAAGCATCAACTCCAAAGTTCATTTTGGAGTGGGGGTAGTCATGTTGGAAAACAGTAGTTGACATGGATAGTTATTTAGCCAAACTCTATGGTTGGTCAATTTTGTGCTTTATATATAATGACAGTTTTGTAGTTGTACCATTTGGAGGTGTTAAACCATAGACATTGGAGAAAGGGGGACTGCAAACTGCAGAATTTCCTTTTGAAGCAATGTACGTAGGTTGGAATGCATTTTTCGTATACCTAGGCATTGACTATGATTTATTCAAATTTAACACAGGTCAAACTGGTAGACCATATTTGACTTCCTGTCTATGGTTAAACCATGTGCCATTGAAATATATAATTCAATGCATATACAATGCTGGGGAGGGGGCCCGACAAAGAGTTAAAAAGAAGTGTTGATTACAAAAGATGCTACAGTAAAAACTCATGAATTATTCAAGATGTACTTCCTGTGACATAGTTAATAATACAGACATGTTCTCACATGACTTGTAGCATGGAAGTAGAACCCCTACTTCCATGCTTGTAGCATAGACAATAGAGAGGGACTAGTCTAGCTGCCAGACTCGTGACTATAATCCCTAATCTGTTTATGTATGCCTAGCGGTGCAACTGCGAGAAGAGAGGGACTTGTCCTGAAGTCCTTGACTTGACCATGGATGTATTAGTGAGATCTTACTAATACATCCATGACTTGACTGACTGGGCAGAAATCATTGAATAGTTGTTTGTAACTCTGATCCATTGTTTCTATATAACTGAGCAACTACATATAACAAAGAATACAGCTTTTGTATGAACATTTTGATATATACATTATTTTTGGGAAAAGACAAATTTCCACAGAATTTGCTTCAAATCACAAAGAAGAGGACTGAATAGAGTTGCAGCTGGAACTCTTGGAGTATCATGTCAGTATTAATATTTACAAAATCCTCTTGAGATATCTAAAACTATTGGCTTGAGAAATCATCTGGAAACTGAAAGGATAAATTTTAAGATATGTGGAAAGTGAGACATCTACATGTACATGTGCAGTATACAACCTTGGGCAGAGGTATTGTGCTATGTCAGTGATGAATAAAATTCCCAGTAGTCTTATTTGAATTTTTAAATTTCATCTCAGCTACCATGCATGTCTCCCCTTATACCTCCATGATGAAACAAATAGTACACACTGAATGCAGATGACAGAAATATGGATTATGCTAGGCAGTAGAAAGGAAAACAGGAAATGCATGGAGACGTCTTGCTTTACTGAAAACACAATCTAAAGTTATTTCCATTTTCCTATATCTGTGTATTCAGAATAGGTGGGCATATATACATGATATATGATGACAAAGTAGAAACTGTATCACCAACGAACTCTACTATATACGGTGGGCCGAGGTGGTATCACTGAATGGGCCGAGTTAGCACGATCGAAGCGTGTTGCTGATTCAGTGATTGGTCAGTAAAGCTTCCCCTCACCCCTAACAATCATATGGGCCGAGTTGGGATGGATGCGATGGGCAGAGTTGGACCTACCCCATATCACCCTGTCTATGTCCTTCGTTCTTGACGACTGGGTAGGAACATGATGGTTGTATTTGGGGAGATCCTGAATAGTAATACACCCACTGTATAAGGACACAATAGTAATCTATCTCATAGATCTCAATAATAAATCCATGGGTCGTCGTCGTTTTAAAACAAGCCTCACAACGGCGGCACTTTAACTAGAAAATACGTACAGATATTACTACTACTAGTGCTAGTGAGAATGCCATGGGTACATGGGTAGGAAAATGAATATGATATGAATTATGATCACACACTGGTAAATTTACTGTCTGTAAGCAGGACTATACTTACACCTGGCGTAGGTTGAATTTCAGCAAATGGGAGGGTCGACACACATCTCACATCTGTCCATTTGTTGATACCGTTTAACATGTATTTCAAGGTTACTCCTCTACTGAAAGTATGTCCCAGGTGTGTCATGGTGTCACCAAATGCTAGGCTTGCGTACGACACGACGAAGAGTCATCGAAATTAGAGTCAACAACACATGGTACCCGTGCTCCCGTGATTTCAAACTTCTTTAAAACTGAACTGGTCAAAATATTCGGTGACAAAATAGCAGTATCATAGGAGCTCCAGTCTGCAAAATGTTGGTTGAGCGGTCTGCAACCGTCTGGTAACCTGTAAATGTACTTTGGAAGATTGTGTGATATGACCTTGGCTAGATCGAGGCAGGTTACATATTGACGTGACCTAACTCGGCACCTAACGCATGCACCTAGTACCTCACCACAGTCTTTAGTTGTCTTTATGATGACCTAACCCAGTTTATGCGTCCCGATCCCTGACCTATGGACCTAACGCGTCACGCGTTACTCAGCCCAATGAATCACGCCCTCGGCGGCCACATTATTATTTTGTATATGCTTAGGACATGTATAAACTATAAGGAGCGATATCTCTGAGCGATGTATACATGTCGAGGACAAAGAAAACAATGCAAAAATGATGTCGCAACACATTTCAACACACATAATTTTGGAAATGTAGCTACAAATATATTATTAAGTAGTGCGTGTATCTTGTGTGTTTCCAGAGTGTTTCTATAAGTAATCGATTTTTGGTGAATAAAAGCTTATCTCTGGTTACTTTCTGAAAAAATATCCCAGTTACAGCTACTCACGTACATGCAGGTTTAATCTCGCCGTGTGTGTAGTTATATATAATATTAGTAACCACTGCATGCGCACAAGGAGATCAGACTTGAGTATATAACAAATGATCAAACTGTTAAATTTATGCAAAATAATGACGAGTTTGAATTTTTTGTCTCATATTTTGAGCACCGCAGAACCAGTGACATATATAGATATAATATGGGTTGTCGTAACAAGAACAACCAGGGTATATAATCCATATTTTCGGTTCAAAGACTGATTTGGCTTGTGCTTGGTATAATGTATCATATGGAGTCGATAATGATCATGTTACTTAGTCAGCCATACAAAATTTGAAAATGGCATCGGATACATACATACATACGTACGTACGTACGTACGCACGCACGCACGCACGCACGCACGCACACACACACACACACATATACATACATACATACATACATACATACATACATACATACATACATACATACATACATACATACATACATACATACATACATACATACATACATACATACATACATACATACATACATACATAAACACATACACATTATTGGTGATGTACTGGTTTACTGTGCTAAAACTTTACAAAAACTGTATTAGCACTGGCGAATACTGTTACTATACTACGGATACTATGCCAACAGGCGATACATATCACTGGCGAAATGTATCAGCATTGGCGAAGTACTATTTAATACTATACTATGGATACTATGCCAACAGGTGATATATATCATTGGCGAAGTACTGGTTACGCATTACTATGACAACACGTCACATATTTAATTGGCGAAGTACTGGTTCTGTTCCTATGCCAACACATGACAAACATTGGCGAAATACTGGCCACACGTTACCAAGTGTGCATAACATGATCGGTATATAACAATGACAATGATATGGCAATAAGGGGCGAGGTCAAAAGTTCAATTTTGGAGAGAGAGAAAAACAATGCATACCATTAGTTTTGATCCTACAAAAATTATTTTACTTTTAGAAGAATTGATCTTTTCCTCCGAAGACAGCGTTTTGTACCTCTAAATATGATTATTTCTCAAAAATGTTGTCAAATAGAAAAATGGAAGAATTTTCAATGAAGTACATCCATAATACTTGCTGGGAACAAGGTCACATCTTGTGATGGTGCAAGCCCCGGGGTGCAAGGTGCAACGCACGACTAGCTGATTAACTACGCTCAGGCTGAGATGGCGAGTTTCAAGCTAAGAGAAGAGAAGGAAAGGGGGTTAACAATGAAACCAACAGAACTGATTCTTTAATAATTCTGGGCTTGAAGGAATTCGTGAAATTGTCACCACTGCTAGTGAAAACTGCGTGAATAAATTTTACCACAGCAAGTTCTGAGAACTCTCTTGCTGTTGTTCTTTGACTGAGCTGCATATCAATAAACCTTCTTTGATGTCATCCACCAAATGTACTTTTTGCGGCCGCCCATGATGGTCATAGCCTACAAAACCACGTTATGCAAATATTTATTGCAGCTGTTAATATTTGTTGTTGTCGACTTTTTGCAACAACCACTAAAACTTTCAATAAACGAGTAATTTCCTCACTACATGCAAACCACGTATTGGTTCTAGTGCATGTATTACATACCGATTTGAAATTGATCATACTGTCTAAAACAATTATCAATTTGGACAAATTAAGTTAGGGTGGGGGTTGGGGGTGCAAGATCTGACGCCTAACTTAAGCAATTAAGATTTTAACATCGAACTTTTGACCTCGACCCTAACATGCCCCAACTACACAACAACCTGAAACGAACACAAATCTTTAGTTCAAAATACAAGTAAAACTCAATGGGAATCCTCTACAGAGTTAGTAGCTTTTACAATCTGATGCCGTGATGGATATACTTCCATAAAAGTTCTCAACTGTTTGAATCTGTATAAGCTAAGCATGGACTTAACTTTTTTCCAGATAACTCATAAAAGATGAATTACAGCGCAGTTATGTGTGACGTAACTCATTGGACAATCTTTGTAAATATCTAAGATCTCATTTCTAGACAACAAGCCACACTTTAATAAGAATCGAATGTTCAGGAAGGCAAGCCATTCCTTGTGTTAATCAGAATTACAGTTCTGCTACATATATATTGTCCACTTTCTGAACTTATGCTTTTTTATTCAACCACTTCAAATGTTCCCATTCCTGTTAAACCGGGGAGTTGCTCAGAACTGAAGGTGGCGACGAGTTGTCTCACTCCAGGCCGTTTAGCGACGATCTTCACCCGCAGCAATGCTTTGCCACTCGGCTCCACATCTCTGAAACATTAGGTAGAGTACATTATTTTCCGTCAAGTGCTCACAGCAATTATATAGCAACCACTGACTGATCTTTCATTTGAAGAAAATGTTATACCTACATGGAAAAATTGGGGTTCAAACAATGTGATTTTATTTTTCCTCAGATAATTGTGAATATTCTAAGAAGGGTAAAGAAACGAAGCTGCCCTTTTATACAACAATGTGTCAAGTTCAATGAGTAAATCTATTTCTGGCCTATGAGGAAAACGCTGAATAAACCCTCTGATTACCGATTAATTACTGACCTGTACTTTATTGTCATGTGACCTTCAATTCCTGGAGATTCAATTCTGAAAACACACTTTTCCAATTGCTTTTCCAGTGGATTTGTGAAGCTCAAGGTCACTTCAAAAGATTCCTTATATTTCACCTTGTCTGGTACCTAAAAACACAAATATTGAAGGTTGCATATTACTGAAGTGTAGTATTTTAAAATCCAAGTCATGGCAAAAAAGATAACAGAACCATCATCCACACAATAATCTTTATACATGAACAGAAAACGAAATACCTCGTAGTGTTCACTTCCAAAATTGGTCCACCAGGGACTATAACTGGAAGGTTCTGACGAGAGTGGTGGCGGGCATTTTAGATGGACCTTGTAGTGTGCTGGTTTCTTATGTGGGTTTTCAATGTCTTTTAAAACTGAATGTCAACTGAAATGTCAACATCATTATTTTGTTCACTTACCTCTACTTCAAGCTCAGGTTTATTGAATACAAAGTCATAATGTCCAGAGAATGTTTGTGAGGTACCAAAGACTCCTGCCATCACGAAGAACTTGAGAGATGCAGACTCTGTCAACTTGTCACGATAATCGTCGACGGAAATTTTTACCTTGTGAAATTCATCTGTAAAACAGAGACATCCATGAGCACTATCTTTTTTTGGAGTAAATGTACGTAATTCTTAAGATAATCCTGGCTACTTTCATTAATATAAGTTGTAATTTCATCATCATCATCATCATCATCATCATCATCATCATCATCATCATCATCATCATCATCACCACCACCACCACCACCACCACCACCACCACCACCTTCACCACCACCACCACCACCACCACCACCACCACCACCACCACCACCACCTTCATCATCATCATCATCATCATCATCATCATCATCATCATCATCATCATCATCATCATCATCTAATTATTGAAACATACTCTCCCCAGCCTTTACTGTGATCTCTTCTTTCTTCTTGGTGATCTCGTGAACTTTGACCCCAGTGTATCGGACCGAATGACAGGTAACAGTAACGAACATCTCGCGAGATGTGTCCTTGTTTTGGTTTAGTATTTTCAGACGGAAGACGACGTCGCTGCCAACCATAGCTTCATCTATAGGTTTAATAACGAACTTGACGTCTTTCACTGTATCACTGTACAATTGCCGCCCCTTTCTTACGTGTTTTGTAGCTTCAAGTACGGCTGTACGTTCTTCTGTGGTTCCTGGAAGTTAAAAATGTAATCATTTTCAGTCTAGCTTATTGGTAAAGTACCAAGCTATGTCTTCTAACATCTCAAATATACAAGGAACTGATTTATTACCACTCTCTTTCCCACCATAACGTAACACTAATATTTTCATGAAAATCTGTTTACCAATACACAGTCTTCTATACAGCGTACTCCTCTTCGAATTTGTACCTAATGATGGCATATTCATTGCTCTCTCGGGTCGGGGAGTTCTTTTGATGCTACGAGACTTAAGACGGAAATAAATGCGTACGAAATCGGTGATTTTGACATTGATTTTGGCATGTTGCTGTGGCTACGCCTATACTAGAATACTAATTGCGTGTGAAACACACGCATCACAGTAAACGAGACAACATGCTCATGTGATGCCTGATAAGAAAAGAAAACAGACAGACACAGAACATAATTCAAAACTTACGATATATCGTAGAATGTCATGACTTGATGAAGCCAAATGTGGCCTAAAATAATGTAGAATCGAGTCATAAATGTAAATCACATGTCCTTCAAAAAGGTAATTTTTGCCAACTTTTAGTTAGTGCCACTCTCCAAATGCTGGATATTACATGAAGTCATAATAGGGATATATAAGATACTGCAAAATTCACCTGGAAACATACAATGTGGCTTAGGACGAAAATGTTGGACATTTTGAAGTAAGGTATTACACCTTGCCAAAAGTCACAATACTTAACAAGCACCAACACTACTTGCAAGATGGTAACTACACCGATGTTGATGTTTTTGCAATACATACTATCTTTTGGCTGTTGCTATGGGCATGGGTTAGTTGCTAGACATATCTGCACATATTTTTGGACTGCTTATTCACTTGTCTATAAATCATTGCTGTTAGCAATGTCTTACACACCATCAATCGGCTGTTGCTATGGACATGGTCTTGTTGATAGGCATATTTGCACACAATTTTCAATGTTTATTCACCTGCATACCCATCGGTTTTACCATTGCAATATATGACATCATTTGGCTGTTGCTAAGGGCGTGGTCTTGTTGCTAGGGTTAGTTGTGTCAATATATGCACCAACACATCCCCAAATGCATCCTCATTAAATTTCAGCCCAATCTGCCAAACATTTTGACATTAAAGATTTTATCAAAATGTCATATTTTGATACCTAATTCGCTTATCACTGACAGAATCACCATGTCATGAACAATCCTTCATCTACCCACTACACAGAACATCCAAACCAAATTTCAGGCCAATCTGCCCAGTATTATTGGAGTTTAAGTTTGTTTGTTTTTACCAAAAATCACATTTTTTACTCAAAACGCACATCTCTAATGTGACCATTTCCATTTGAAGAATTTTCCATTTACACATCCTAAGTAATGTTCCTACTAAATATCAAGGCAATAATTCTGACGGGTTTTGACTTTAAGTCGTTTACACAGACACAGACACAGACACAGACACAGACACACACACAGACACACACACACACACACACACACACACATTTCACCATGACTATAGTATTACTGAACCGCTGTACAATAGTGCTAAAACGGAGAGAAAAGTTGCAAAAAAAACTTGTTGTCACAACAGCTCTCTAGCTATGGACGAATTTAAATTATATTTTCTCCACTTTCATTTTGCTCCATGATCTTTTAAATTATCAACAATGATACTGAAAGTTGTGCCACGATTTTTGTCAAAGTCGATCTTCACCATTTTGCCAATAATTTTGTGTTGTTAACATGTGACTTACCCTCCTTGAACTTGTAATGATCCGTAATGTCCTCCCTTTCAAGTCTTCCAACCTTCTTTGTACTGATTTTTTTCCCAATACGGTTGCTATCCACATCAATAGCTTTCATCTACATACACGTAAACAGGAAAACAAACAATAACACTGACTTGCTTAACAAACAAAACATACAATGAGACGCCTCTCTCCCCCTGTCTCTTTCTCTGTCTGTCTGTCTGTCTGGCTGTGTCTCTCACTCTCTTTCTTTCTTTCTTTCTTTCTGTCTGTCTGTCTGTCTGTCTGTCTGTCTGTCTGTCTCTCGCTCTCGCTCTCTCTCTCTCTCTCTCTCTCTCTCTCTCTCTCTCTCTCTCTCTCTCTCTCTCTCTCTCTCTCTCTCTCTCTCAAAACAATTCCCGTGCGTGTGCATATCATAAAAAAACTTTTGTTTTTCCAACACATTCGCTCTCTTTTTTCTTTAACAAATCGAATATACCAACCTTGCCTGTTTCAGAGATGACCCAATCAACTTCCTCACCATTCACCTCAGCAAACCAAAACAATGTATCATAATTGAAGTAGGCCTGGCCAAGTTTAATGGCTGTCAATGATGCCGGACCACACCGATGTAAGCCTAATGTAATCACATACAAATATCATCCAATTTTTAGACCGTCATTTACCAAGAAACTGAGACGTTATTAACTATACTACAGTGGTAATTTGCATCTTCTACCTCGTTTTAGATCATTCTTACCAACAAAAATCATGTTTAGCTCGTGCGAACACCTACTTGGTAGAGGTGTTGTACTGTTACTGTAAAGATGACCAATTACGACATTGCACATAAATATACAAATGAAGTCAAATTGTGTCATCGGTTAATTCCACTCCACTGTACAGCCATCCAAAATAATTAGTATTGGTCCATTTTGGTGGAAGAATGAAACAGGACTAATTACCTCCACTTAATTCCTGGGGACATGGATCTAGTGCTTGCCAACCCCCATAACCATCAGGCATGTCTGGTCGCGTCATCCATACATCATTCCAAACATGGAAGTTCCTGAAATTACAAAACAATGCTGATTTAAAAGTAATATCCACATATTAACGCATCATTACCGCCATCGTTGTCGTCGTCGTCGTCGTCGTCATCGTCATCATCGCCGTCTTTAGTAATTGACGCGTCACTACACCGAGTCAACATACCACACAAAGTCTTTTTCCATTTCCTCGATGACAGAACCTTCATGGTCATAATAGTGGTCAATTGTAAGGCTGGCATCTTTATCACGGCCTGCTTCGAATGTGGTGACAGTACGTGCAGGAATTCCAAGTGCTCTGAATGCTAAACAAACAACAATAGTACTTATAAAATCAATATGTTCAATCACAGTCTGTATGTGGTACGATGGAAGGTTATCGAAATTCAGCTTCATGGGTTTGTTATTGCAAGCTGTCTAAATATAAATAGATCAACACATCCCTATAGTACATTATTGGCTATATCGATAATGTACTGCATTATGGAACCGAGCTGTATAATTGGGGACCTGGTAGGATCGTGGTTGCAATGTGAATGCTTCGATTCTATGTGCTAAGGGGTAAGATTAATAGTTGAAAGACATGCTCCCCAACAATTACACAAACATTACACATCGAGATGGGGTTTTTAATGTCAAAGGTTGCTGAACAGTGCTTAAGGCAATAAAGCGTACTGGACTTTACAAAAAAGAACCATCAATTTTGAAGAAACTTACTATAGCCCCCACCACACACACACACACACACACACACACACACACGTATCTGCCAACCCACTTCACCATGGCTACATCACTACTGAACCAGTTCAGTGCTACAAACAACTGTCATGCTCCAAGCAGATCTGTGGCATACCTGAGGTTCCCAGGCCTGCAAACACCCAACATTGTCCAAATTTGACTGGTTTCTTAGTTGACATATATTCTTCAAATACAGCCTCACTGCCAGACCATTCGGTGGGTGAAGTTCCCCCAGTGTAATCACCAGTCCAATTTCCTACCAATACACCATCGTTCTCTTCACTGTTTAGCTGAATGCATCATAATGATAATTTTAACAAATCTATATTCGTATTACAAATGTCTGGGTAACGTACTTTGGATTCAGATAACATTTCATTGTTATCATGCTTTGTATGTCTTATAATCGGCAGCACACCATAATCAGAGTCTGGTGGACGTTATTTTAATAAAATCATACTGTACATTTAGAATGCGGTCTAAGTTTACAACAGGGGGAGGGGGCCTGGGGAGAACCTACTTTGATCAAAATGTTTTCCACAACCCCCATCCCCTTTGTGGTCTCAAAACTTTACGAACACAAGAATTTTTTTGTAGCCCCACCCCCTAACTCAGAGATTTCTATACGCAATTGAATTCGGTATTGTAGATGTAGTTATGAAAGGTATTGTAGATGGGCTAGATATGATATATATTGTAGATAGGCTAGTTATGGTAGGTATTGTAGGTAAGCTAGTTATGGTAGATATTGTAGGTGGGCTAGTTATGGTAGATGTGGGCTAGTTATGGTAGGTATTCTAGATGGGCTAGATATGGTAGGTATTGTAGGTGGGTTAGTTATGATAGGTATTGTATGTAGGCTAGTTATGGTAGGTATTGTAGATAGACTAGTAATATGGTAGATATTGTAGGTGGGTTAGTTATGATAGGAATTGTAGGTGGGCTAGATATGATTGGTATTGTAGATATGCTAGTTATGGTAGGTATTGTAGGTAAGCTAGATATGACAGGTATTGTTTGATAGCGGTTATAGTAACATTACACAGTATAAAATTTCAAAGAGAGAGGAAGCAATATTACATAAGTTACCACAAAAGAGGCGTTCTCACAATCTGCATTTTAAAAGAGTTTATAATAACACAAAGAAATAGGAAGAAGACATCCTAACTTACCAAAGATGATAGCGTCCTGACAATCTGTACTGGATTACCATAGTGTACACGTGACAGACCAGATAGTTTCAGTAAATAAAACACACATTCCAAAACGACAGGTTCGAACTTAAGAAAAAAAAAATCAACAACACACACAATCACCAATGACAAATTATGCATGAGCATCATCCAAATGGTTACTATGAACAAAGAATTTTAAAGAATCACCAAGAGCTCTAATGATCTCTCGTGTTAGGAAACACTAATACCATTTGCGACCATTACAGTATTATGCTTATCATTTGGCGCTAAAAGATTCAACTTGTGCAAGTATGTGCTTATACACGAGGATTTTAAAGCTGCAACTGAACATTATTTTTTTTTTAAATGTTTGGTAGATAAAATAACTTACTCATAATATCATACACCCTGACCAGTATTAAATCACCTATAAGTGAACATATTGTTTGTAGCTGTATACATAATAAATGAAATCAAATTGATTTTTGGGTCTGCACCCAAAATCAGCGCCCTCAACGTCATTACAGTACTAATGGATAAGACCGTCCACTAATTAACACGAACAATGTCTGATTATTGGTATTGTAACACTTTTCAGTGATTATATGATTATCCAATCGAAAAACGATGCTACAGTTACAAACTAGCGCATGCGCAGTTTTAACATGGCGACAGATTCAAAATCAATCTTTCGCTCAAGATTTAAACTTGTTACTACACCAACTATGAATAATATTGACCACTAATTAACAGATGCAGTGTCTTTTTTTATAAGTAACTGACCAATTATTACAGAATATGTATTTGGTTACTGGATCCAATCGCAGAGAGTATGGATCTTACCTGTGCCTGATTCCAAAAACTTCGACCAGAGTGTCCAGCACTGCCCCAATAATACTGATTAAAGTCTTCTAACACGTATTCTTTACGTTTTTCCTCATCTTCCATGTATACAGCATCGCCTTGGCAACAACAAAAGAGACAACAAGATGATTTGCTCCGTAAATGGTGACATGGTTGCTTATAAAACGAAAATTCCAATAAGGGTTAGATGAACAGAAAATAAAAGAAAAGAAATGAAGAAATTCGTTTACTTTTGCACCATGGATTAAAAAGTATAATGATCTCATCCTTCAGCTCATAAATATCTTCTTTGACCTTTTCGGTGGTTGCTGTAGCAACCAGTTTGTACTTTCCAACCAAACAATCGGCAGGTGTGTATACAGTGACGTCGACGGCACTTGCATCATTACGAGTAATTTGAAATCCCCAATCATCCACGACGGCTGATTTTACCCGGGGTAGGTCAACCAAGCTGCCGTCAGAGATAACAGGTTTATAACCTAAAAGATAACAAAACAAATATTCTATTTTTATGATATCCTATTTGTGATTCGATTCAATGTTTCATCTAAAGGTTAGTGTGTACACATAATTATGATTTCCCATTTATATTACAATTTTTATTTAAAAACATAAATAAATTATGCCAATGAAGTGAAAAAACCGTAGGCGGAAACAAGAGTGACAGAAATGACACTAGATACAGTACAATAGAACCCTATTAACAGGCGTGTCATTCTCAAAAAATGTCTTCACTTCTCATTTTTACAAAAGGTGCGTCTCCACAATTACCAAGAGAACATTTTTCCCCGGGGGTAAAAAAAACACTTCAGTGTAAATGTATTTTGACAGCTCCAGCTGGGCGTCCCCGTAAAGCAATATCTAAGCTATAATAAAACAAAAATCAATTACATCATACAATTCAACGAGAGAGACGTAAAGCATCACATTTAAATGGAACAGTACACTTACCAAGTCGTAACTCCAGGGAAAGATCATGGAGGTCATCATTGAAATTTTTGTCAAAGAACACAGTCACGAGAAATTCCTGTCCACGTCTGATGACTAGATTGCTCACTTCGTACTCCGAGGTATAATGAGTTTTGGCATTCTTAAACTTCTTGACACCAATGTCGGTCACTCGTAATTTATCTGAGAACAAATGAAAACATTGGACACAAGAATATCGTAAGACAGAGACACATAAATAATCACACAAGGTCAGTCGTAAGTTTGATTACGTCTATATCGACTAGATAAACATAATTGTAATAATATGTATAAATAAGAAATTAAACCATCGCCTAGGCCGAGAAAAACAACGTTAGTAAAGGTGCACCCTCTGCAAATGGAACGTATGTTTGAAAATATTTTGTTAGGTACAATAACTTGCTGTAATCTCGTACACCGTGACAAGTATCGCATAACCTGTGGGTACTAGTAAATGTATTTCTGTAGCTGTATACACTGTTTTTTACACGGTAAATCAAATCTAATAATTGATTTTTTTGGTCCGCACCAAACTGTGTGGTATGTTGTTGAACATATTACGTAAGTGGAAACAACGAATGGATCTTTAGGAAGTAAAATTGGAATGTGGGTGGTAAAAACTGAATCAAAGTTTGGGGAAGCCACTTTACAGTGGGTGTACAGGAGGTTTTTTTTAATGTCGATGCGTTTGTACATGTAATTTGAATTCGCGAAGGCACACCTGTACTCATTAAATAGCCAAGTGCCCCCTCCCCCAGATAAAATTATTAGCTATGATACACTTTTTGTCATATAACCTTAGCATTTGGGTGTTTGAGACACACACAATTCTTGTTCGAAACACACACAATCCTTGTTCGAAACACACACAATCCTGGTCAAAAGACCTTAGCATTTGCCGTTTTGTGCAACAATTTACTCTAAAACAGGACACATCAAAAGATGCGTCAGTTCCAGGCGACAAAACAAACACTCCAGTCGAAACCACACCAACTTGTGTCTGCATCAACTCTCATTGACGGAACCCTTGATGTCTTCTGTTTTAGAGTAAATTGTTGCAGAAAACAGCCAAATGCTAAGGTCTTATGACCAGAATTGAGGTGTTCGAAACACACTGAATCCTGGTCATAAGAGTTTAGCATTTGGGCATTTTCTGCAACAATTTACTCTAAAACAGCACATATCAAAGGGCCGTCAACACGGATTGACAGTTCGGGTAGTCTACAGGACGGGTGTTTTCGGTGACCAACACCCGCTGACTCTCCGACGCGTCGCGACGCCCCGGCAGTGGCAGTCGTTCGATCATGGATTGGTGGGTACCCCGGCTTGTTAGCGAAATTTCATATGTACCCCTTTTCCAGTTAATATTTCAATGAAAAAGAACCCCCCCCCCCATTTTTTTAATATAGTGAATCTGGGAGAAAATCACTTCAAAAACCACACAGAGAGAGAGAGAGAGAGAGAGAGAGAGAGAGAGAGAGAGAGAGAGAGAGAGAGAGAGAGAGAGAGAGAGAGAGAGAGAGAGAGAGAGAGAGAGAGATGGGGCATCGTACCCATATTCTCGGAGGGTGATCTGATAAAGTATCCCCTTTTTACGATTCCATGGACCTAGATGGCCGAAGAGATGCGAAACATCCATTGGACCGCGACCAAGAAAATTGTGATATTGCGATTCTGAAGAGTCACTTTCACGGTAGTCATGCTCGCAGACGGTGTACGCGTTTCGCTCAAAGGACGACTTACTCCGTATGCAAGCAGGACGGCTATCACGAGTCGAGTACCATCTAATTTGGATGAAGAATTATTTAAGTTTGAGCGTATCATACACCACTTTTTAAAATTTGATGTAGACACTGGACGTACGTACTCTACGAAAAGACACAGCGAGAGAGGGGTGAAAAAGGAGACACGAGAAACATCAGTGGAAAGCGGGATGGTCACCGAAAACACTGGACACCGCGTAGTAGACGTCTACTGACTGCTCGAGCGCTCTCTTCAACGTTGAAAGCGGAGTTAATGTCAACAATTTACTCTGTTCGACAGACCAGAAGTTAGTGTGTCTTAGACACCACACGAAATTGTAACAGTGTGTAAAGCAGGATGCTTTGAAGAAGTCACCTCCGACTAACGCATCTTTTGATGTGTTCTGTGTTAGAGTAAATTGTAGCATAAAACGTCAAATGCTAAGGTCTTATGACCAGGATTCAGTGTGTCTCAAACAAGGATTGTGTGTGTCTCAAACAAGAATTGTGTGTGTCTCAAACACCCAAATGCTAAGGTTATATGACAAAAAGTGTAATTGGGACCTCATTCTCGAAGCCCTGTGGCGACGACTGAGATTGGACCGAGACTCAGTCTAAGTTAGCTGTGTGTAACATGGCATTTCAGCAATGCAGATAATAGTGTCCGGGCAATGACCTCCAGACGCGTGACCTGGCCACCTCGATAAACCGTAGACACGGTGCTAGTAGAGGGGAAACAGACAGCTCGACACCTAGATATGGCCTCATCTGTGTATGCATTTGAGGACATAAACACACTAGTTGAATGCCAAGCGGTTTGCTCAATTTTTCATCGATCATGACACAGACAAGAAATACTGATGACCGCACACCAGTGCCACAGTAGCAAAAGTGAAACCAGGAACTAATTTACCATTATTGATAGTAAATTAGTTCCTGGTTTCACTTTTGCTTTTAAAGTTTTAAAGTTATATAACATATCACATGATTTATCCATAGATCTGTTGTATTTCATGAGCATTATTCCACATACCTTGATTAGACTCAGCTGACATGGCGAGTACGTGACGGGTACGTGGAGATTTTGAACCCCAAAGAGGTGACGCTAGCCTGTTTATTGCGTTGTCACTCTGTCAGACACAAGTGTAATGGTGGTATAAAGTGCATCGAAGGCCACTAAACAATACGAATGCATATATCGCCCTCTGTCGACAAATTTACAATATGGCGCTCTGCATACACGGTATGCAAACTCCGTATACCGTAGTCCTGCTTGCATACGGAGGAATACGGGACTCGATTCTGACAATTGTCCCTCCGGTGTTTAGAGTCAAGTCAGTAATACAGACTCGTGCACCGTCATGTAAGCAGGACTACGTATACCGCAACCCGTAGGTGCACACACAGTGACCCCTCCAAAGTTAATATTGTTTTGATTGCCGACACTGTACTTTGCATTGCTATTACCTATTCTATGAGGCTAAATCATGTTTCACTTTTACTATAGCATTCTTGTAACCATGGTAATCAACAACCCAATGTTGCCTTAAATTATGGCTTATGGTTAGGGTTAGGTATCATAATATCATACCATATTATCAAATCACTGCTTACAACCGTAATGGCATATAGTGAACAGTGTCTTCACATAAATAGACTATGGTGGAAGTAGTGGTTGGGGAAATAATCAATGCCTTTAACACTTTCAACATGGTGGCAGCAGTGGGATTAATTCCTTTTAAACCATTGAGTCTGGGACTAGAGTCCTTTTCCATGTGTGACAGCATTTAAACCATGTCTTTGAAATATTTTAACAGGCGGAGGGTCATATTTTAGAGAAATGAAACTGAGCCTATAGCGAGACGGAATCGGTGGAGGGTCACATTTTACGCAGCAGCCCGGGTCTGATTTCCCCGGCCCTCCCCCCTTGTAATTACTGAAGGCTCCCTGATCTTTGAAAGCAGAGATGGGGGCGCAGAAGAAGTGGATAAAATTACAGTGTTTATTGTCAAGTATAAGGGGAAAAGTGGGTTCACAGAAACTGGATACTAAGCTATTGGGGAAATGATATATATACTACAACTACATCTATCGTAATGTTTGGCGTGTAGTGTCAAATAACTTAATGTACTGTGATCTAGGTAGGATTATCAGCCGATCACCGGATGTTTGTATGTCGTGTTTATCAGCTAATTCGTGACTTGTTATCATGTGTAGTGCGATATATTGCGTTGCCAACATAGTTTCTGGCTGGCATAGTTTAATTACAACTTGTATGACATAGTCCTGTAGACCCCCTTCCATCTCATAATATTCATTGATGAATTTTGTATATTTCACCAAAATGGTTCATTTAAAATGACATCAAGGACGTCATGATTTTACCTCTGAAGACGTTCCTAGGAACTCATGACGATTTCGAGTCTTTTGCTACATAATCCATACTCATAACATTGATCAATTACACACGGCAGAACTGAGATGGGTCTGTAGTTATTCACGTCAAAAACGGATTATTGAAGCAGTTAATTGTAATTTTTTTTGTTAAATACCTTCACGACAGAAAAAAAAAATTTAAATTATGACAGTAGATTTGAAAATGAAATGAAATTAGTGTGTGACCATTTGCTAAATGACTATTAATAATCTTTATTCGTCCAAACAGATTTGGAAATTTGTTGAATGGTCGCCACGAGAACAGCCCTCGTGTTGAAGTACAGGAGGAAACCGGGTTACCCATGGAACAACCCGCGTTGTTCGGCAGGGTCAAACAAAGTATCTCCCTTCTTATATACAGACCTGGTTAAATTTAAATCAAACCCAGCCGACGTTGAATTGGCTGCATGGTTCGAACCCATAGTATACTGCAGAGGTGAGACGTACCGATGAACCCACGATTGCAAAGAGCAGGTGACAATGGATTGAAGGCATGCACCCTATTAAGTAATGCTGAAAGCTCAAAATAGGACTGCCGAAATGTTTGTTACAAAGGAAACAATATCGCACGTACAAATGAACAATCTGTATAAGGCCAAAAAAAATATCTGGTTCTGGTCAGGATAACCTTTCTAAAGTGGTGCGACGACGCGAATTTTTTTTTTCCTAATTTTTTTTTTTTTTTTGCAAATTAGTAAATACACATTTTTTTGACACTTTACATACTCTGTTCTATCATATTCATCTCTTGAAAAACTTCCTTTTTCTTCGAAGCAGTTTAGGCTTTGTATTTAAGCAGTCTTGGCATGTATGGTAGATTTCAGCTGCTTGTTCTCCTGATATCAGGAATAAATAAGGAACGGGAAAGCAAAAATTATCGGGAAAAAAAGGATCGACGCGAGGGTATTCAGGGCACGCGCGCGCTGACCAGAACCAGATATATATATTTTTTTGCCTAACAAGACTATGAAACTTGTTTGGCTTCGCACTCTCATCGTCGCAAACCACGGCCACAGCCTCTTTTACGGCACCGTCCAAAACGCACCGTCTCGTTATTTCGAAGTTCGCGGAAGAAATAACGGTTCTTGTTTGCGAGAATGTGCACTCTTATCAAATTTCTGATAAATTCTGCAATATTTGATCTTTTCGCCTAAATTTTTGAAACTAATAAAATTCTTTCCTTCCTTTACAAGTGGAGTTGTTCAATACAATCAATTATTTTAGAACCAAGTATAAATCAACATTAATCAACATAAATCAACATATTCAAAGCTGTCTACACTTCGTAGAAATTACGTCCTTTTACGCCTGGGTTTTTTGGGGACATTTCAGTGATATTTTAATGAATCTCGAGCTCATCAGATGACTTTGTGGATCGCTAAATTTAAATGTCAAATTCTAGAAAGGTTAAAATTGTAATTGTTTTGACGTCATCGTAACAATCTATGCACAGAAGTGTTTTATTAGTAACAGTACAATGTCATTCTTAATTGTTTACTTTTAACTCTCTTTCTCTTTTAAAAAAAACAACCTTTTGACAAGCTTTTGTTGATCTCGCAGTTTAGTTGCATGAGAAAACTAATCATCTTGTTTCAAGCCCAAGTGTTTTCGATTGGACTGCTAGAAGCATGAAAATTCGGCTCCACTGATCATGCTGATCACATCTGCATGATCTGACGAGACATCTGACTAGATAGGGGCTTCACATTGTATAGAATTTATCGTGTATCTCGTTAGTGGTCTGAGCGTGTATGTGACACCGCAATGACCTCAATGGAATAAAATTCATTGTTTGAAAAGGTAAACATGACCTGTTTTCGTCACATCTACAACCGGATGTCGCGTGGATGTTATCTGTTTTATTTACTTCATAATTGTTGCGGTTTGAGGTACTTAGCCAACTCATTGTGGTTTCTAGCACTACTTAATGATACAGTAAACATTCACAACAGAAATGTATCCGGTCATCGATTACTAATGAAGATACACCTCTGATAGGGACCAACTCATGACCTCAATTAGATCTTTATCAGGATACCAAAGTGTTCAGAGTGGAAAAAAGATGCCGAAGCCAGCGCGCGTGTATGGGAAGCCGCTCAGGCCAAAAGTATTTTTTTATTTTTGCTATAGTATTTTATATTTTTCGTACTTACAAACTAATTTTAACAGTTTATGTACTTTTATTCCATGTTTACATTATTTTAATTGAAATAAGTTTGCATTTATTTGAGAATATTGTTTTATTTTTCGTCAAACCAGAATTTTTTTTAAGGATTATATATAATTGAAAGTCAAAATATATTTTTTGTTAAAGTTTTTTATTTTATTTTTAAAATTATTTTTAAAAAAATTTCAACTTTTTTTTTTTTTCTCTCAACTTTTTTTTTTTTTGCCGAGTCTGCTGACAGGCGCCGGTGCAGAGCACGTCGTGCTCGTACCCGGCGCCTGTCACGAGTACGAGGCGTGACCTTTGACATCCATTACGACGTGTTCCGGCGACGAGTGTGAAGCTACCATCATATTCATCTTCACGTTCAAAAGTTGACCTCTACGCTCAATGTGAATATGATAATAGCTTCACACGTTCATCATCAGATTCGAAGTCTCCCAAATGGGTACGAACATGCGTTCGGCAAATCACATATCCTTCATTGACAGGTTGAAATCATGTGATTGTAATTAATTTTCATTTGACTTGCGTGCATTTGCATGCTCTCTTTTTATTTTTGCCAGAGTATCAAATTTGCACCATGAACTATTGTTGTCATGGACCATATTTTTTGATCAATTGCGTTGCCCCTCCCCTATCAAGGGAACTACATACATTGTGACAATTGTCGTCTTGACAACACTATTTTGACAATTTGTGTAAATTTCACCAGTGTAAGTGTTAAGTGTTAAGTAGGGTTTCAAAGATAGTGGCACTGCGGGAAATCAAAACAATCCATGACACTAAGTGGCCAAGTGATATCACCTTGTCACTTGATGTCACGGATTCAAAACACACCCATCCAGGCCGTATTTTATCACATTACTCATATAGGTGTTTTGTACACCCATATGATATACTGATATTTCATTTTCAAAGATATGGGAAAGGCATACTAAACATCCAAATTAGTTTTTTATATGACAACAATACTTTGATACTCTGACAAAAATAAAAATAGAGCATGAAAATCCACGCAAATCAAGGGAAAGTAATTACAATCACATGATTTCAACATATCAATTAAGGATATGTGATTTGCCGAATGCGTGTTCGCACCCATATTCGGAAGACTTCGAATCTTACTGATGATGAACGTGTGAAGCTATCTTCATATATTCACATTGAGGGTGGAGGTCTACTTTTGAAAGGGAAGATGAATATGAATATGATGATAGCTTCACATTCGTGTTTTGGCGTCAAATACACGTTCTTATTACCTTCGAAATTGATCGCTCAAACATTATATCAGATCTGAAAACTGTTAATTTACGTGTGATAGTATCTGTTTTTTTCCAACAACCGCGACTTCAGCCGCGTACGATCCATGTGCAACGGGCAAAGGTATTTCCAATGGGCCAGTCAGGTACTTCTCGTACGAGCGCACATGTTGACGTCGACCTACTGTATTACATACGTAGACGTGTTGTTCTCAACTTTTCATGATATATGCATGTGTACTCAGAACACCAAGAGAATGTATACTACAATGTACGACGAAGTAAACTGAATCTTTACAACAACAACAACAACAACAACAACAACAACAACAACAACAACAACAACAACGACGACGACGACGACGACGACGACGACGACGACGACGACGACGACGACGATAATGATGATGATGATGATGATGATGATAACAAGGCGATAAAAGCTGGTTTAGGTTGATATGTAATACAGCAGGTCGACATCAACATGTGCGCTCGTACAAGAAGTAGTACCTGACTGACCCATTGGAAATACGCGTTCGTTTTCCTCACGTTTTTGTTCCTAAAGCTGTTTTGCTCACGCTCACAGTATAGTGTACCATCTTATTTCAATTCTGGTCAGTTTCACAATAATGAATGTAATTGTTATTGATGCAACAAACTTTAGTTGTTTTAGATTAACTACCTTTACCCATTGCACATGGATCGTGTCCTACGTACTACATCATGTAATACATCATACATGCGGTCATAACATTAACGTGACGGTGTACACATGTGTGTACGCGGCTGAAGTAAATTAACAGTTTTGAGATCTGATATAATGTTTGAGCGACCAATTTTGAAGGTAATGAGAAGGTGTATTTGACGCCGAAACACGCCCGACTCGTAATGGATGTCGAAGGACATGCCTGTCACGAGCACGACGTACTCGTGACAGGCGCTGGTCAGCAGACTCGGCCAAAAAAAAAAAAAGTTGGGAAAAAAAAAAAAAAAAGTTGAACATTTTTTTTTTGAATTTAAAAAATAAAATAAAAAACTTTAACAAAAAATATATTTTGACTTTCAATTATATATAATCCTTAAAATAATTCTGGTTTGACGAAAAATAAAACAATATTCTCAAATAAATGCAAACTTATTTCAATTAAAATAATGTGAACATGGAATAAAAGTACATAAACTGTTAAAATTAGTTTGTAAGTACGAAAAATATAAAATACTATAGCAAAAATAAAAAAATACTTTTGGCCTGAACGGCTTCCCATAGTAACATTCTATGTACAGAAGTATTTTAATAATAACAGTACAATGTGACTCGGATCTTTACCAAGGTAAATAGCACGAAATAATTGATGAATCGATGCAAACTGTTGTTAATGTCAGAATCCGTCAAAATAAGCATTTAGAGATATTTACAGTTATTCCGAAAAAATGTGTACATTTACAATAACATCAAATACGGAAATTTTGAGCAAAAACGAAAAATTTCTTTGTTTTCTTTAATCTACCGAAACACCACAGAGGCATTTGTAGTTGTTTATATATAAAGCAATTATTTAATTATTGCTTACTTTCTCTTTAAAAAACAAAACAAAAAACAAACAAACAAACAAACAAACAAACAAACAAACAAACAAAAAACAACCTTTTTTTACAAGCCTTTGTTGATCTTGCAGTTTAGGTGCATGAGAAAACTAATATCCTTGTTTCAAATCCAAGTGTTTTCGATTGGACTGCTAGCAGCGTGAAAATTCGGCTCCACTGATCACATGATCTGACGAGACATCGGACTGCACTGGTGCTTCACATAGTACAGAATGTATTCTGTATACAACCATAGACCCTCCACCAACTCTATGATATAACACCCCAATGACCTCAGTGAAATAAAATTCATTTTTTAATACTTGGGTGTTTTCGTCACAGCTATGACCGGATATCGCGTGGGTGTTATCTGTTTTATTTACTTCATAAATTTACGTGGAAAACTCATTGCGGTTTCTACCACTACCTCAAACATTCACAGCAGAAATGTTTCCGGTGATCGATTAGCTATCATCTCTATCAATTAGATCTTTATCAAGATAAATAGTACGCAATCGATGAAACCTGTCGTTAATCTCAGAATCCAAAATTCGATCGTCAAAAACAATGTCAGAATCCGTCAAAATAAGTATTTAGAGATATTTATAGTTATTCTGAAAAATGTGTACATTCTTTTCATTTACAATAGTATCAAGTGAGGAAATGTGTATGTTTTATTTTAATCTACCGAAAAAACCCCACAGGGACTTGAGCAAGGCCTTTTTATTTGTTTACATTATATTTATTTTGTTTACTTTTAACTCTTCTTCTTCTTTTTTCACTTTTGTTATATCTTACAGTTTTAGTTGCGTGAGAAAACCAATCTCCTTGTTTCAAGCCCGTGTGCGAAAATTCGGCTCCACCGGTCACATCTGCATGCATGATCATGATCTGACGAGACATCGGACTGCACTGGTGCTTCACA
>NC_135550.1:19119175-19276675 GCF_964340395.1 Glandiceps talaboti
ATATCATATAGGAACTTGACTACTTTTCAATGACGAAATTTCTCTCTTTAGTACCTTTACTTCTGCGAAAACATGATTCTTACACTCCAACTCAACAGCAGACTGCTGTGTCGCAAGTAGTTTGTCATGTAAGCTTATCAATATTTATTGGAAGCCATTCTTGATAGAAACTATGTCCTCATGAACAGCATGATGTACCAGTCCTGTAAAATCTTAACTGAACGAGTGACATTATTGCGACCCATAGCACCAAAGTAAAGTGTTTTCTGTATGTACCACAATCGTTTATAGCATCCATATCAAGTATAAAAGTATACTGTTTCATTTGCTGATTGACCATGTTAGGAAGACCACATGCTAGGCTTGTAAATAGCATAGTTTTACACTTTATAAGAATGCTATAAATGAGTGTATCACATATAGAGAAAGTGCTTTACTTTAGTGTTCCTTGTTGTAGTTATAACTGTTAGTGTTACAGACGAAACAACCACTGTATATTACCACGAAAGACATGCTGCAATAAAAATGATGATATGGCCTTATCAAGTTTGGTTCCGATCTGGATTTTGTTCATTTTCCTGACCCCGAAAGTCTTTGCCATTGCTAACAATGGGACCTACCAACTCGTCATAACTTTATAAATACTTAGACCATCTACAATACGATTTTGAGATGATATATAGTTTACTATTGCAAATGGGGAATTAATACCAAATTATTGATTATTTACTTAAAACATTGAGAAAATCCCTAAAACTCAGGATTTCCTTTGACACTAAGTAAAAATTTTGGGATTTTTTGTGTGGAGAGATTCCTTTAGATTGACAAATTAATTACCTCCATGACAAAAAATCAAGAAAAATTGGTTAAAGGACTCTTGTAGTTAGGCAGGGTACAGACATGCACGTACCTATACCTGTAGATTGTGACCCCTAAAATCACAGACAAGTAAGACAACTTGTCTGTGGGTCTATGTAGTAACCTGCACATCCAGAATGTGACCTTTACCATAGGGTGGGTTGGGAGACTGTTTGAGTTAGAATGAATCTGGGAAAGTAGCTAGATTCATTTTTCGTGTGGTAGGAGAGTTTTGTGGCCTATATTGAAGTTGCCAAGAATGACGGAAGAACCAGAGAGTGCATCACTATACTCAAGCAGATCAGGAAAATTGTTTCAACATTAAGAAGCAGTGAATCCATGAGTTTTGTTTCCCAGCTTGGTGTTGGGACAATAAATGCAAAAGAAGTGGATAGTTTGTTGAGGTAGGGTTATCGAGATCTATGCGAGTTCACATAATGTATGTTTAAAGGAGAAGTTGTCCCTGAAGGAGATTCGAAATGAAAATACATCATGTATGGTATATAATCACAGGGAACCAAGGAACTGTGTTGCAAATAAAATAAATACCGGTAAGTAAATAAATATATAAATAAACAAACAAACAAACAAAATATACACAGGAAAATAAACAATGGGTTCTGGGGAGTCATTTCATGATATTTACATCACCTAGGAGCCTACATTATTACTTGTAATTTCAGAAAAACACCAAGTTGTACTTTTATAGGGTACTTTTTAACCTTGTTATTGACAAGCGTCAACAGAAATAATTATTCATGGTTGAAGAGGGAATATTCAGGACTCCTAAGTGTAATAACAAAAAAAAAATATAGTAACAAACAAAATCCTTGTCAAAGTAAATCCAATTTTAATATAATAGTTTGTGTCACATCAACCATTTGTAAAATTACTATACATGTACAAAATACTATTTGATATGATTACAATTATAAGGTCATTAGGAGTTCATTCAATATGTACAAATTAAGTATTCTGAACATTGTACTTCTCTAGTTTGTGAAATCAAGTCCCCAATGTTCAAAAAAAATATCTGTAGGTATTGTTATCATTGTAAACCCAACAGATCTCTCTGGACACTCGTCACAAGAGAGGATAAAATTAGTCTGGCCAATAAGAAGAATGCTATAAACCTGGTAACTGTGACTTCTGCTGATTATTGTCATAGAATAATGAACATATATACATCTTTTTTTTTCTTCTGAAAATGATGGAACAAAACCTCAGGACAAACAGTATCAAAATGTGCTGCTGGTTTTAGCTTAAAGGACGGTAGATTAAAAAAAGGGTCAATACTAGAAGCCAAAGATTAGAACTCTGGGTTTCCAAATCCGACTTGTTCCTGCACTTCATGGATTTCAGAAAGTAAATCTTCATCTTGTAGTCCAACTTTGAGTGCATATTTGTAGGCTTGTTCTGCTTCTAGTTGTCGTTCTGTCTTCAAACAGACCAAGGACAGATATCCCCATACTTCAGAGTCAGTATTGTTGAGAATATTGGCTTCTGACAATGCATCTTCTGCTTCAGCTAATTCTCCAAGCTGTTAACATTGATAAAATATAGCATACGTAAATGTTTTATGATCCAAAAGTTATTACATGATAATTGTTGTGCGGCCCTCCCTTGAAGCAAAGAATGCATGAAAAGAAAGCCTGCCCTCTATGGCCATTATCTGCCATCATTGGGTAATTTATTGAACAATCAGAAAGTTCTGCAGAAATCTGCATAATTACGAGATTTCCTAGCTTCAAGTACAAATAAACAGATATATAACAAACCACACAGTCATAACAAATAACCCATAAATGCCAAATTTCGTAACAAATCCATATCTCACCCTGTAGCAGGCAATACCAACACCCAACCATGATACACATGATGGAGATTTCTTGCAAGCCATTAAGAAGGTGTTCTTGGCATCTTCAAACTGCAAAAAAATATGAAATAGTATGTTAGCAATCATATGTGTATAGAAACAAAAAAATACATGTACCACTTCTAAAGTTTTCACAGTATCATTGTTGGATTATGGATCTCTGCTTATGTCTAGTTAGGGCATGTATTGAAACAAACTAACTAAATGCATAGTAGACACACATTTGTATTCAAGCTACAGAACACAGTAGGTTATGTTAAAGGCCCATGTCAGATGAGCATGAATTGTGGATTAGGAAAATTGCTGACTTGCAGAGTTATAGAAAAACTTGGTCGTGGACGAAAGGATGATCCTATGCAATCCATATGTATGTAGTCACTGATAAAATATAACACTATTGCAAGAACCTGGAACTGAATCATAGGATTACATTTACACTCCCTAGCATAGCATAGCATTTGTGTCATTTGCAATGCATGGACACTGTTCTACACACATGTACGTCACAAGTTTACTTCTTACCTTGCCCTCTTGAAGATATATGGAAGCCAATCTTAGGTAGATTGAGTGCATCTCCCTTGCATCAGACACAAATGACAGAGTTCTCTCATAACAGCTCTTTGCCTCCATAATATCACCTTGTAAGTAACGTAAATGACCAGTAATAGCCCAGGCATCTGGATCCTATACAAAAAACAAACAAACAAAGGTATTACTATTCATGTGTTCATGCACAACTGTTTTCATATGGCTCCAAAGATCAGCTTGGGTTCATATACATCTATAAAATCATGAAGTGACTCTCCAGGACCCAAAATTTATGACAATACATCTATTTCCCATTAGGGGTGTTGTAGGTACAATCTACCTGAGTTCCAACGTTGTTTTTTTTTACCTGGGTTTCCCATCAAAATTATGATGCAGTGTATGGCAGTCTATGCAAGTTTTCCCACTTTTCACCACCTCTTAACTTATTGGGGTCGTGAACCTTAGCAAAACATTCTAAATGACAATGCTTATAGAATTACAATATTACTAGTTGTGTAGTACCTGATGATCCATGACAAGGGCCTCGCGTAAGTTTTCTTCTGCCTCTTCCAGTTCTTTTCTTTGTAGTTTAAGTCTTGCCAATGCTACATAGTAAGGTGCACTTGGGCCACCACTTGGTGATAACAATTCATGTGCCAAGGCTCTTTCACAAAACTGTCAACAAAACAATTAGCATTCTAATCAAGACAAGTAACTATTGAATAGACAATTTGACACTTTCAAATTTTAGCCATCAATAAAGAATTCTGCAAATATAAGTAAATGGACATCACCTATACAAAATGAGATTTTATTATAAGGTCAGTCTGACTAGATAGCCTTTCTCTGATAATGATGTTGACATGCACTTACATGGTGTCTCAATGAATGAAACCTTTCAAGGGTGCTAAAGCAAATTACTATTTTAATCTAGGGATTGATAGTCCAGGTCAAAGGTCAGTTTTATAGTGAAAGCTCATCTCTAAAAGTATGGGTGTGTACTCTCAAACTGTATCTGTATTTTTAAAACTTCAAAAGTATATTGCCAATTGACCTTGTATATAAAGGTCAAGATCATTGGCTACCTAACACTTAGGATAAAGGTTGCCTCTGATAATATTGGTGTACACAATTGAATAGTGACCCTATGAGCAAAACTTCTAAAGTTTGTTTGTGCAAATGTCAATTTGGCCTTGGACATGAAGGTCGAGGTCAAAAGTCAGTGTCTGAATAGAAAACTTGACTTGGGATAAAAATACTTATTATCAATGTCAACATACGTTTGTGGCTTTCACTTCCAACAAAAATTCCACAGCAATCATAAATATACTAGTTTCTGGAACAGGTGTAGGTTCTCTAGGTGGGATCTCTTCTTCCATAGGTGAACCCTGTCTGCTGCCATCTTGAGGCTGACTAACAGGTCTGTTACTCTGTGCACTTTGTTTTCTACCATCTGGAGCTATCAAATAAAAACAACGACAGCCAAATAAAATATGGTAACTCACTACTTTAACAAACATACAAATCACATGTATATAACAGGACAATAAACAGTTGTAAAGAATAAACGGGGGAAGAAAACATTACATCTCATGGTAAGGATGACAACAATGGATGGTGATTTAAAAATTTGCAAACCCATGGTAGACCTTGAGGAAAATATTACATGTACAACTTCTCTCACTGAACTGTCAGAACTCAATATATCAAAGATTTTCTAAGAGAACACTCAGTAGGCCTATAGCTTTAACGATGAGTTGGACTAAAAAACCACAATAACTTTTCGAAACTGTTTTTTTATAGTTCAAAATACATCACAAATGGATACATTGCGATGTAAGCTTTATAATGTGAACTGAAAGCAAAGACATCTTTTTTGTCTGACAGCCAAAGTTTTGGGTTCTCTCCCAGTGTATACCCTACCCAAGGAAGTGTCTTATTGTTTCCTATATGGAGTTCTACCAGTTTCATGAAAGGTTGTCAAACACTTGTCTGTCTATCCGCTGGAAGTGTGACTCCACTACACATGTTCTCTACTCATACACAGGATAGAGAATAAATGAGGCATATCTGAGTAACAGCTAGTACACGTCCAGCAAGCAGACAGACAGACAAGCCAAGCAATCTTGAAGCCCACATATGTAAACAGTCCACCAGCCACCATGCAGCACCATGTCCTACTGTATCTGAATAATCACACCACCACACCATGCAGACATGTAAAATAGTCAAGTTCCATACATTACAACAAAAAATACATGTGTTTACAACAAATACTTGAATACAATACCAAAAAAAGGACACCTTTACACAATGTACTAACATCATGGAAAGTGCAACCATAGATTTTTTCTTGGTTATCATTATGCATTTGAATCTTTTTTATCATTTTTTCTCTTTTTTGTTGTTGCCAATTTTTGGTTCAAATTCTATGTATTACTCAGTCTGTACTATAATAGTCGCTTTATTGACTATATCATCAATGATTCATCTACTAAAAATACAACTACAATGATAATAAGTCTTGATATGTAATACATTGTGGTGTCAGGGTAAAGACTATTAATGACATCTTCATTTACATTTCTTGAATCTGGCAACTTTGTGATGCACTGTATGTCCCATATACAAAGAATAGATAGAGCATTGACAGTTGAGAAAGCAGAAAGAGAGTATAAGTACAAAGTTAGGAGCAATTTACCATAACTGAGATAAAACTGATGGTTTGCAAGTCACTGTTATACTATCATGTTAAGAGGTTTATTTGACAGTTAGATGAGACATGTCATTCCGTCATCATTGGCCTTCTTGTTAAGCACCAGCTGCAACTGGAACACGTTTTGAAACTGTTCATTAGATATGGTGACTATTGAACACTCTGAACACTATTCAATCAACTGTGGATATACATATTCGTGTAGTTGTACCATTCTCGTAAGCCAAAGAACATATTACTGCTTTATATGCAATGAAGTACCTCTTGGCAGGTATGTTTTGGATGGTGCCACAAAGAGGCCTGTGGTTTACAATATTGAGCTGTACACATAATATGATACAAGAAAATCCAGTCAAATTAATCGTTAGGTCCACACCCTAAACTCAGCACCCCAAACATGATCCTATTTCTAACCTGTTACTATATATAAAACATGGATAAAATCAACCTTTGACAAGCATATACAACATCTAATTATTAGTATTTTGACAATTTCAATAACATATTGTTGGTTGTATGGTCAAAAACACAAAAACCCAGTTACAACTAGTACAGGTTTCAAGCCAATGAGGACATCCCAATATGACACACACATATAGACTAGATGTTTATTTACCCAGTGAGAAATAATGAAATGATAGTCATAGCTAGCTATTTAGAACAAATGAGAAGGGTAACTAGGGAGTCAGGAAGTAGGAAAGTGAAGCCTGACCCCCTCAACATGGAAAATTGCAGATGAGAGTTCTCATGCAGGGTTTATACATGAATAAAGAAAATACAGAAAAAACATCACTAATGTGCTGTTAAATGACATCTCCAAAGATAAAGTCTAACAAATTTCAAGTTGACCTTGAAGATCAACGTCAAGGTCAAAAGTCATAGTGTAAGTAAAAAGCTTGCCTCTAACAATGTGGGTGTAGACACTTGAATGGCGTCTAGGTATAAAACTTCCAAAGCTATTGAGCAATTTCCTACTTGACCTTGAAGATGAAGGTCAAGCTCAAAGTTCAAGGTATGTTAAGAAAGCGTACTTCTGATGATATGGGTGTAGACACTTGAATAGAGTCTCTCTGTATTCAACTTGGTGAGTTATAGTAGAAAGACAAGTTTTGGCAATTACTTTTAGACCTTGAAAATAATGGTCAAGGTCGAAGGTCTAATGCCTGAGCTCACCATTGATATTGTAAGGGTAGACACTTGTATAGTTCAAGATCAGAGGCAACATGTGCATTTTTTAGTTTAATACACATGGTGGACGGAAGCATGGACAGATGGATGGGACTCATCATAGTAGTCCCCTCTGGGCTTCATCTGTTGGGGACTTATAAGTGATATATAATGAATCATGATGGTGTTGTTTCTGAAGCCATAAACAAAATACAGTATATCAAAAACCCTAAAATATACATTCTTTTTGATTACAAAAAAAAGAGTTCAATTATTCATGAAAGGGTATGCAAATTAGAAAATGAGAGTACAGTAAAGAGATGATACATAAAAAAGATTAATATGGTTTGCTTTAATTAATGTAACCACTCCAATCACAGAGAGTAATCTTTCATCCAATCTTAAAATGTAGACAGCATCATATTAATGGGACAAATGAATACAAATGTTAAAAACAAATTATCAATCAATACATAATCATTCATTCATTCATTCATTCAATAGCTGTACAGCTGGATGGTCCACATGTCAAATGTTCTCTCTACACAGACTGTGAACCCAGTATTCAAATTTTAGTAGATACCACACATAGAAGCTGATTGGTTGAATAAAGTCACATGGTAGAAGCTGATTGGTTGAATGAGTCACATGGTGCCTATGTTATAGTAATTGTGTCAAGTTACCCAAATGTGACCTTGTAGGTCATATTTGAAAATGTGACTTCTGTACAAATAACCTTGAACTTCAACACGTGACGTACCAATTTTATGCTGATTTTTTAGATAATGCAGATAATGAGGCTTGACTAAAATAATGAGTTCACAGGCTGTATGGTGAGAATGCTAATCTAAACTACCACACACACACACAAATAACTATTATCAGAGAAATAAAGATGGGTGATGTGAGACGGCAACACAGCTGAAATTAATAACTTTGATTGATGTTAAGTCATGGATACATTACATAGATACATACATACATACATAGATACATACATAGATACATACATACATACATACATACATAGATACATACATAGATACATACATACATACATACATACATACATCATACATATGAACATACATATGTACATACGTAAATTCATGCATACATACATACATACATACATACATACATACATACATACATCATACATATGAACATACATATGTACATACGTAAATACATACATGCATACATACATACATACATACATACATACATACATACATACATACATGTAGATACGCACACACGCACACGAACACATGCACATGCACACAGACATTGACACTTTGGATTTGAAATATCATAAACAGTGCAAAAAATAGATGGGAATTTGAACAAACCAACCACCTTTCAGGAAGGCAGCACACACAAAATAAGACAAAAAAAAATGAATGTGCAAGGGTTAATTAAAATATGATCATTAGTTGGACTTGAAATGTACAGCCCACGGTTAGGCAGCATATACAGGTAATCGATCAAGTTAGTTGTTACCTTTTTCCATTTGAAGGGAATGCAATGAATCTGAAGAAAAAAGTTTATTGTTGGATTAATCAGATAAATTTACAAAATATAGCAGTTTGCTGATAAATAAATCATTATGTAATTATGATGATGCATGGTTTTTTTTAATTTTTAATTTATATTTTATATGAGGGCATGATATATTTTTCTGTCATCAAAGCCAAGTTTAATGTTTAGATTTCTTACACTTACACTTGTTATTTTGATATTGCTGTCACAATGAAATCATACATCAACTACCCAAAACACCATTTATACACTATGACATGCAGTGTGTTACTTTCAGTATATGTGAGCATTGCCCATGCAGTGATATAATCTACGAACAGTGCAGTTCCACCATCTATAACCAAAAAGAAGCTTGCAGCAGCAAACCCCAATGACTTGTCAGACAGATACTTGTACCAGTATCTACAAACAAAACAGACCCTTTTCTACCACTTACCGAGTACATTTAACCATTTTTATAGACTGATTACATTATTTTGGAATACCATAGCAACAAAAATTACCTGATTTGGATGAAACTGACAATTTCTTCTTATGAGCTGAAGACACACTTCCTGCTTTGTCTTTTCCTGACTTGTGTGATTTGCCACTCTCTGATGGAGTGACGGGAGTTTTAACTAGAAGAAAAACAAAATAACATAATAAGTCTATCATTCTGCTCTATGATCAATCAATCATTTCATCCTATGGTAAATCTGTCAAGCATTTTGAGTCCAGGGATTCAATCCCAGATTCTCATATTAGTGTTATCTTATAAATGGAGCCATAGATAACATACGATCATTCTTTGGTTCTGGACCACCATTTTTCTGTAGCCCTGTCAGACAACCGTTTTTCATATAATTGTGTTTTTCACTCCTAATCTGAATTGGACCATAAAGAATTAATTAAAGCCTATATTAGTTATTACTTGCAATTTTTCAACCTATAAAATAATAATATAAGAATGTAATAATACATTTTTCAGCTCTATCAGAGCATTTCAGAATATGTTCACATCTGTTCGTTTATGGATTCAAAGAAGTTAAGAAAATTTAACCCTACTTTTATCTCTTTCAACATCTTCCAAGGGTGCATCACCACCCCCACCACCAGCTTGCTGTTTGTCAGTATCTTCAGGAGCAGCTGCTTTTAGTTTTGCTGCAGCATTGGCAACGTTTCTCTTCTGGGCTTCTAAGAAGGCAAACTCTGCTTGGATGTCACTCTCAACACCATCATAAAACAGACCTAGGAAACATCATGCACAACAAAATTCATTTATAATTTGGGTTGAGATGAAAGTAGTTTGTAGCGTGTTCCAAACAATGTCAATCAATCCCAGGTGTCTGTACTGTGTTATTACATCAGTGAAACTATAAGGATTACATGCAATCACTCTTTTGGTCTTGACAACCTTTTTTCTACGGCTTGATCTGCCTTACTGTTTTTTACACCTAGTCTCAATTAGGTCTCTAAAAAATACAATGTAACCATATACAAAAGCTGGAAAACTCCCTTTGTCATAAATTCTGAAAATAAAGTAAAACATAATCATAATCCAAACATGATTTTCAACAGAAGTGCCACACCAATAAAAATAATTGATATGCGGAGCTGCCTTCCCCCTACACATACTAATTCAGGTAGGAGGTAGGATTGGCTATTGTCAATGTCAACAAGAACATATCTTGAAACTTAAGCTCATGAATTTATTTTCGTTTTGCACCAAAATTTTCAAGTGTTTTAAAAACACTGAAGAAGCCATGTGAACGATTGTACAATACATATACTCCTTACCCAGCAATGTCCAGGCTAAGGTACTGTTTGGATCAACATTTGTTGCAGTTTCAAAGAATGTTTCAGCGACATCATTTCTTTCTTCCATCGCACAGACAATTCCGTACAACATTAAACCATTGACATGAGTCTGGTTAATGGACACTGTCTCCTTGAAACACTCTTCAGCCTGAAGGATTTAAAGCAGACACAGATATCACTGAATAAAGATTTACAGTGGTGACGAACGATGGGTGCGGTATTGTGCGATGATGGTCACATGGTTTGGGTGATGACATGACTATTGCTGGTTTGTTTGATCTTTTCATTTGACATTTGTTTTTTGAATGACTTTTGAAGTACTGAAGTTTCTTTGGAAAAAATTTGAAACACATAAGTGCATGAATCAACTCAGCTGAATAAACGAGGACCAGTAAGACATGTGAGGGATTTTCCAGTGCATTTTAATAGTGACAGCATGGATTGAATGCTCCCTGTACTTGGCAGTTAAAAGAAATGTAAAGGATTGTACTAGAGTAGGTCTGTGTCTGGAATATTCTACACCACTTTGAACAGTTTTTTGATCACAGGAAGCCCCCAAATTAAAATCTGTATTTACCATTATTTACAGATGCATAATACTTTGAATATAAGAATGCGGAAATATAGCATACATGTAAATGTAACTTGAATTAACATGTGAAATCTCAGATAGATTCAATTACACAGAATAAATATAAGAGCTGGTAACTGTACTTACTTTAGAGATATCATTGATGAGGAGACAGAATGTACCATAATCAAACCATACATCAGCATCATTCCTGTTACGAGCGATTCTCTGTGGATGAGATAAAGTGAAAAGTGTCACTAAGTTTAGAATTTTAGAAGTTGGTGAGAACCAATAACTGTGTATAGAGTGACAAGAAAGAAATATGTATCACTATTCATAAGCTATTTTGACCTATGTGCTAGATAACAAAAACAAAATAAGGGCAACTATCAGGGACAAATGAGCACACCAATGAAGTCACTGGAGGAGGAGGGGGGGGGGGGTTCAAACTAGTAAGAACTTGGCCAAATGATGATACATATTACATACCAAGTCGCAAGTAAATATGTTGGCTAGTTCTTGAACTAGTATATATTATATTGGGAAAATTACATGAGTTTTAACTTATCTGCCTTTTGAGGTAACCACGATTTCCATATTTTGGCAAAAAAAGCCAAACAAAATGAATAATAATCTTTATTTTTATTTTTTTTTACTGGATAGTTCCTTAAGCATATAAACACTTGTCTCCCAAGAAGTCCAGTGAGGGCCATCCCTCATGGGTTCAGTGTTAATGCAAGAGGAGACCGGAGTACCCACGGAAAACCTGCGTTGTTCGGTAGAGTCAAACTGAACGACACTCTTCCTACTTACAGCGTGGTAAATTTAATTGAACCCTGAATGGGATTCGAACCCCGACCGCAGTGGTAAGAGGCAAGTGGTTTTAACCACTCAACCACCGACAACCCATGCTACCTAGACTCTTCAAACATGCATAGAAGCATAGAATGGAAATCTGGAGAATTGATTTTAACTGATGATTAACGTATCAGTGATTACTTGCATCAGTGTGTGTGTGTGTGTGTGTGTGTGTGTGTGTGTGTGTGTGTGTGTGTGTGTGTGTGTGTGTGCGCGCGCGCGCATACTACTGGTATTTGCACTGAAAACATTATCGCATACCTGTATGCAAATGAATGTTCAACCGGTCCATACACGTCACATCAATGTAATGTTATGGTAGTATTTTTGTGAAATTTGCTATTTTGGATAAAGCTAAATGTAATAATAACATAACCCCACAGTGCATGGTGCCAATGTCGCATACTTACAGTATTTTCATGAGTGCTTGCAGTTCTCTGACACAATACTTTCAAGAGCATAGCATTCATGAAAGTACTTCAAGAACGCCACACTTGCACTCTGGAATTCTGTCATAAAGACTGATATTATTTATTTCCAGATGACCTACCTCCTGATAGTATTTGGCAGCCACTTCAAAGTTTTCATTGACCTCAGCTTCTCTAGCAAAGTGTTTCAGCTGTGCAGTGTCAGTTAGTGGTGGTGGTACTGGTGTTTCATCCTCCAATGATAATACTTTGCCTAAACCAGCATGCATCTGATCTATCAGAAACACGTACAGTTGACTCAGGAAAGTGTGCAGCTCTTCCTTGTCTGTGAATGTAGTTGTCTTCAGGTATTTCTCACGGACAATTTTGACCACAGAATGCTGAAATAAATGCCGTTGACAGTAAGGAAAGGTCACAAATTATTGAATAATCATAAAGTCATAAAACATGCAAAAAAATATCAAATTTAAGATAAGATAATGTACCATCATATTAAAGTTGAGAAAAAATTCTTTAGTTGTTCAATAAAATGCAAAATGAGTACAGTCCTAAAATGGGTAATGTTATGAATTTTAACCATTTGCTTTGCAGTCGTGTTTGAAAGGAAGCACATAGTGGTACCACAGATTTGTGAAAATGTGGATTAATAGGTACTAGGTACTAGCTGCTTGACAGTACATGATGCAGTCAACAAAATGAATGAAAAGTGAGTGGTCGTCAGAAAATCAAATCATCTCTAACAAATCCAGATCAGATTATTTAGTGAACTTTTTGAGAATTCAATCAGCTTTAGCAGTGAAACAATGAAAAGGGTGATTTTCATAATAAGGTTTAAGAATTTAGTAATCATTTCCTGTCCTCACTTCTGAGTTGTTTTTTTGTTTTTTACCAAGAACCCCAGAATAGATCTCACATACCGATGTCAATGTGGACCTGGCATCAGGCATCCACTGAACATCCAAGTGACAAATCTATTCTGAGACTCGTCTTTCACTTTTTTGGATAACCATAATATGGCGCGGCATGATAATATTTATACTTAATTAGTCTACTTCCTGTTTATGTTCCTTTTCAAGAGTACACCCATGTAACATGATTTCATGGATATTTGTTATCAACGTGACAAAGATTTTAAAAGAGTCACTGATATAAGTTTATCAGCATGATTTAATGAAATGATATTTAACATGACTGGAGTGATACAAATCATAGCTATCTCAGAAATACTACTATTATAGATGAAATTGCCAGCTTTAGGAACAACTGACATCGTCTGATAAAAATGCCATTGCCCCGTTAGACTTAGAGACAAATATGACAATGAAATGTGATTGTGCTACTGATGTTATGAAAAAAAATGTCAACCATAGACTTTACATACAGAAGGCTGTATTTGAGTCAGTGTGATCATGAAAGTGGTTGTTGTCATGGTGATACAATCAGAACAAGGCAAGGTTAATTTTTGACTTTCTCTATATTTCAGACTAGAAGTGTCATGATCTCCACACCATGTAAATGGTGATGATTAAAAGACATTACAAGTATTAAAAAAACAACTAAAAATTATCAGCGATGTTAGCACGCTTGGAGATCACTAAAACTTGGGTTGTCTTTGTTGGCCCTGGAACTTTGTCTCTGATTACGAAATTTGCCACACAATGCTACTGCATATAGATATCCATTACATAAATTAACTTGTGAGAATGCTCATAACAGTTGTGAAAGCACATAAAACAAACATCACAAAGCTACAAAAATACCGCTATCACACCAATTCAGTTTAGACAGTGAAAGTGCTATTTCACACTGCGGAAAAGTTTAAAAGCATATTAAAACCAGGGCTAAACAGCATTAATTAGCAAACCACTAATGAATCGCATCTAGTTGTACTCCTAATAAACTTACAAACTACATTTTACAGCTTTTTTTTTGCAGGTTTCAGTATTGGCTAGAGTTGGTAGTTACAGTTTTACGGATTATAAAGTCACAGCAGTTAATAGTTACTGCTTACAGTCACAGCAGTTGATAGCTACTACTAATTAAAATCACAGCAATTGAGAGTGCATGAAGCAGTAAGGCATGAAGCAGGTGCAAATTATCACTCCACGAGACAAGGTTCCAGGGTGTCTTGGCATTGGAAAGTCTAAAACAAACCTTGAGCTGTTCTTTGAATGCAAAATATTTTCCTGAAGTGTTAAGTTCATAAAGTAGTTTCCGTCTTCTTTCATCAGAGGATTCCGTACCACCTGGTAAATCACCCTGTATCAGTTGATCAGCAAACAAACCCCTGTACAAAGAAATAGTGTAACAGAACATTATCAAATCAAATGGAGGGATAAAACAACAAGTCTATGTAGATGAAACATCCTCCTCAAATACTTTATTTCTATGTAACAATGGTGGCAAGAAATTGGTGGTAACAAATGAATGCTACAAAGTGTCTGTGATATGCAAGAAAAGGAGTGAAAATTATGCCCAAAAATGTATAAACTCGGCCAATTACCCATAAAATATCCAATTTCATCAATTTGATTTGACTGAAGGTATAAGAATACTACTCTGGCGATTGAGGTCTCAATTTACTAAGATAGACATAAACTTTCAACTTTGACTCTGATTCTCATGATCTGACTTTTATGACATATAAAGGTGGTGGCATTCAGTTAAGCTATCATGCAGGTCATAAAATAAAGTGATGTAAATATTGAACTACAGTAGTATCTAATATTTGTGCCTGCTTTCGTTGAAATGAGCTTGTGTATGTCTGAGATACAGGTGATAATGGATGGATAATGGACAGACAGACAGACAGATGGGACCCAACATAGTAGCCCCTCTGGGCTTCGCTGACTGGGGATTAAATAAAGCTCTTGTTGTTCGATGTGGTAGATTACAGAAGTGAGTGATAGCGATGCTTCTTAACCATCCTCTCATCAAAATAGCATAAACATTGGAAGTCCCCAAAGATCTATCCATATGATCATGCTGCCCTGCTGTAAGTACAATCTAAACCAATGTCCATTCAATACCTTATATCAACATGCCCCAACGATAGTTTTTAGTTTCTGTCTATCTTAGCGAATTGAAACCTCAATTGCCAGAGTAGTATTTATATTATCTTTCAAGATCAATTTCAAAAACATGATTTGACTGAAGCTATGGAAATGTAATTATTTTTTCAAGTTTTCTATATTTAAAGCTGTGATGTGAATGACAATACCTAAATTCTTCTAGTACCAGGTTACCAACACTTGCTACTTGATGATGGAAATCTTCCACAGCTCTCTCAGCTCCGTTGGTTCGTCTTGGGAAAAGGGGTCTGGGAGGGATTAGTTCAGCCACCCTGGTTGACAAGAAAAAAAGTCACCTTTGTATTAATTTCCAAATTTCAAACAATGACCAAAATCTTGACTTTGTAAAGTAATATTCAAATAGGTTATGTTTTATTCCATACTTCATCCTCTAGATGGGGAAGATAAAACGAAGCTTACTTTTTAGCCAGTACTTCTGGAGCTCTCTTTGGAACCAGTGGTCTTTGTAGTGTGATTTCTAACATCAGGTAACTCTTAGCCTCAACATACTGCAAACCTTCAACATTTTGTGGAGGAGTGACATCTGTTTCTGATCCTGCATCTGATGTAGGTTTCAACATAGATGAAGGCTGCTGTAGAAGAAGGAAATATAAATGCGCTGAACACTGATATCTAAATAAAATGGCTGTTTTGGATAAAGAAAGGCTGACACCACTTAGCATGCTATTTTCAAGGAATGTAGATTTCTTGAAGACTGAAAGAAGGTTGTTTTTTATTTCAGTTTTGGGGCAAATGATGAGAAATTTACCTTTTTCGCTGCATCTTTTTCTTTCTCCTTGCTAGGCTTCTCATCTTTGGGTGCTTTGGCTCCTTTAGCAAAAGGAGACACATTTCTGTTCATAGCAGTGGCAACCCGGACAGCTTCCTCAGCCAGACCACCCTTTCTTTTTGTCTGTAGAGACAAAGCAAAAGAAACAGAAACCTTTCATAAGTTTGATATCTAATCCAACATATAGACTAGTAGAGAGATAAAATGCCATGCAATCAATCAGCTGTTACTGCCAATGCCTGCAATGCAATATAGAAGCAAAGTGACAAGATAAGTAGAGTGAATTCAAAAGCCAAGACTTGCAGCCAATAGTATACATCAGTGTCAGCAGCTAGTACATGTAGTAGACCCTAGATCAAGCAAATATCAGAAAACGAAGAACAACTATAACCCTCCAGAACACGCAGTAGAGAAATTTGACATTATCTCTGCAAGGAAATTTCAGATGAAAAGCAAGACATGCTGAGACTGAAGACAGAATCATGGTAGTAGATGTTCTGTATAGTCTGTAAGATACACAATGTCAGGGCCTCACTCTCACACATCGGTCTACAACAAGAGAAGACCACAGAGGGCAGTACAACATCATGTATCTTACAGTCTAAGTTCTGTATTGAACTCTTACATGCAGTATATGCCACCTCAGGTCAAGCTATTTGCAAATAAGATACAATGTCAGCTCTAAGCCAGTGCAAATAATACCTCTTCAACTTGCAGCTCTCTGACTAAGAGATATGCTTGGTGTGCTTTCTGATACAGAGAATGCTATACAGCATTAGTATATGGCAAACACAAATCAAAATACTAACAACAACAACAAAAGTTTACAGGACACACTCAAAAAAAATGTTATTGTTATTCTTATATTGTCTCCATATGTAAGATTGTGTTGATTTATCTATGTCTGTGATGATATGTGACCTGAAATATTTATACATGCAAAATGTGTAAATATGCAAATACACTAGATTAACAATGTTACATACATCATTCATGTGTTTATGTATCTAAGTATATAATGTACTTATTTCTTTTTCTAATTACAAATTTATTTTTTCAGGTTTGCCTGTGCTAGAAGTGACTGAGTGATATCAACACTTTTATTGCAATTACGAGTTTACAGCTGTGTAACGAGAGGCTTTAAGTTGTTTACATGCTAAAAACACATAACAAACACTTGGTGCATATCAGTAATAAAAGGTATAACAACCACAAACACAATCTAAAATAGAAAGAAGTTGTCATACTAAAACTTGGCAAGACACCATTCTGTTACACATGATATAGAAAACGCAACGATACACAAGTCATTGTATAATAAACATACTCTAAGTCTAAGTGTAATGATAGACAAGATTTCTTTGTCATTTAATCAACAGAATTCATATGTCATATTTTCATCACAACTAAGATGTTGCAAATTATAACATATCGGAACAAGTCTTCTGCCTTCAAAGACATTGTGCAGTTAACTGATGTCTGAAATATGGTCTTACAATTCACTCAAGTTTATAACATCATATATAGCTATGTTTTTTTAGTCATTACATAAAGTGATACCAATTGACCAAAATACACCATACAATGTAGGTGAAAATGGGACATTGGCTACATAGTTTCAATACATTCATATATGAGGCAAAGTCAGTTTTGTTAGACAGCCTTTGTCTGACAACAGGGATGTTGACACACACTTACATGGTGCCTCAAGGGAAAAACATCCTATTTTATTGAGCAAATTAGATGGTGGGTACAACTTTGTACCTGTTTGGTATAACTTTACACCAACTAGGTGCTGGGTACAACTTTGTACCTGTTGGGTATACCTTTACACCAGCTAAGTGCTGGGTATAACTTTATACCTGTTGGGTATACCTTTACACCAGCTAAGTGCTGGGTATATCTTTATACCTGTTGGGTATAACTTTACACCAATTAGGTGCTGGGTACAACTTTATACCTGTTGGGTATACCTTTACACCAGCTAAGTGCTGGGTATATCTTTATACCTGTTGGGTATAACTTTACACCAATTAGGTGCTGGGTACAACTTTGTACCTGTTGGGTATACCTTTACACCAGCTAAGAGCTAGGTATAACTTTATACCTGTTGGGTATAACTTTACACCAGCTAAGTGCTGGGTATAACTTTATACTGTTGGGTATACCTTTATACCAGCTAAGTGCTGGTATAATTGTGCTGGTATAACTTTATGCTGCTGGGTACAACTTTCTACCTGCTATTACAAAGAATCTTGACTATCAAAACACATACTAAATTTGCAACTTTATACAAGTTTACATATCATGCTACCTGTCTTTAAAGTGATATGTCACACTTTAAGTCACTCATTATAATATCAAACAGTTCTTTATATAACTTCAACCATGCAGATTTAAAAATTACTCCATGCTGTGTCAGATAGTTGGTTTATCAGTCAATCATTACATGCCCTACATACATGTGTACGTTTTGTCATACACATTACATACCGCATACTCTTGCCAGTGTTCCCAACGATCTGCCCACGGAATCTAAAAACATTACATCACCCAACGGAAAGAGTCAATAACAAAACTGCAGTTTCACAACTGTACACATATTTTAAAATAAAATTCTAGTTGTATACAAATGATACTAATACACAGAGCATGATTAGAAAATGTAATGTTAGTGTTCTTGGTTAAATTCTGCTATTCAGTGGTTCATGCCTTTACTTTCACTAAATGGTATGGAGGATGCAGGGAAATAAAACACTTTTAATTAGTAAAAATAGCTCCACATTACATTCTGTAAGTTATGGTCATTGCTTTAAGTGTGATCAACATGTATTACATTAAATGACGAATATGCACTTGAAATTGTTGCAACTGAAAATAACATTGATGTTACAAAAGAAAGAAGCAATATATTTATAATTGAAGGAGGAGCTTGTGATGACATAACATACATATTGTCATGGTAACATACATTAACCTAATGAAGACATATATATGTGACATTAACCTGGGATTCTAAACTGTGTATGTCACCTATTCATTTTAGTATAACTGTAAGAAAAATGGGAGGGGGTATACAGAAAATTTTGCATACCTTCTCAAACACTTCATGCTCATTGAAGGCCATCACTTTATAGGCACCACGGATCTTTTTCACTGCAAGAATAAACAAATCAGTAAACAAATAATTATAACAACAATAATAATAATAATAACAATAACAATTTTATGAAAACACAATCTCGAAAGAAATGTCTGATTCCATTGTTTCAACTGACACAAAAGTGACATTGAATTAAATATGCTTTTTAAAAAACAGGATTAGGAAATGTATTGATTTAATAATATTTGTGTATTTGTGTTTCAATATATCGTCATTTTTTTCATTCCCTTTAAACTTTTGATGTACTGTATATAAATACTCCCAGGAAGTTGAGGAAGAACAAAGGGCATGTGTGCCACTATAGGTCCATGTCATGTGAAATAACTGTAAAGTGCTTTGAGCATAGTGTGGGAAAGCAGTAATATGAAAATAACATTATTTCTCTAAGACTTGTTAATGTAATTATAATCACATAATTTTTTATGTACATTTTAACTTCTTGACTTGATTTAAAAATTGACAAAATAACAACAAAGTCTTACCTCCAGGGTAGAGAAGTGGTGCTAAATTGACATATGAAACTCCATGGTAGAAGATAGGTGTTTCATCTTCCTGTTGGCACAAAGTTACGAAAATGTTCATGACCAAACTAACCACTATTTGAAAACTAAGATTCAGACATAAAGAACTGAAAATATCTTTTCAAAATCATCATGTCAAAGAAACAGTTAGTTTCAGCAAATCACAGAATCGTCATTAGAGTTAGGAAAACACAAACTAAACATCTGCTATTTCTACAGCATAGGGAGAGATCATTCACACAAGATTTGTTCAGTTTGAAAATGCACATGCGTTTCCATCATCAATATACAACATGTAAAAAAAAAGATACTCCTCCCAACATGTTCCCACATAGCTATCAAAAATAGCGCTAATGGCATTGTAACACAACTGGTATAAAATACTGGCAATTAAAGGTTCACCTTTTCAGAGAGTTTGATTAATAGGACACGATTCTGTCTTGGTAAGTTGCTTAGTTATCGCTATGGTTGTTTCATGGTTGCTATGCCTCATTACTGTTATCTTCCATGTAATAAAGGCTTGCGGGTGTTTGCTATTGCCGAGGACATGGTTTGTTTGCTGGGCATATCTTTCAAACATTTATCCACAGGTATAACCATTCCACATGTTATTTTTGCAATATACATCATTATTTACCTATTGCTATGGTCATGGTCTTGTTGCTAGGCATACAAACTATTATTACATATTATTTTTCATCTTAAGTTCTCTACAGACACACATACACAGACAGACAGACAGACAGACAGACAGACAGACAGCTTTACCATGCTTCTAGCACTACTGAATCGTTCAGTTGTGCTAAAACCGACGACGCTGGTTTTCAGTAGACATTCCACAATATATTATTAATCAGTCACACACTTAGTGAATAGTTTACAGCAGCAAAAAAGGAAATGGATTTTACAAAAGAAGTACATATATTAATAATACATGCATCCATTCACACAACAAAAGAGAATATAAAAATAGTTGTGCAAATTACAGGTATATGCAAGGTAAACTTACGGGTGCATTAGCATTAGCCTAATACCAGGGAAAACAAGGCAAAAGAAACAAATTAACAGCATGTATGATGGAAGAGATGCGGGATGAAGGATAAATAAAAAGAAAAGGAAGACAGAGAGAGAAAATTAAAATATGCATGGTGAGGTCATGGACAAATTATGAGACAAATGGAATGAAAATACTATGAAACAAATTGTGTGATAATTCAAAAATAGACATTATATAAATAAAAGTATGAAAACGTGATATAAATAGCTTGATAAATAAATGAAAAATATGCATATAACAGATGAGATGCATTGTAGTCTTGAAAAGAATTTTCATATACACCGATATACTGTCAATCAATTATAAATATATTAACGTACGTTTGCGATTGCTTTTTTTTTTGTATTAATATCTACATTTCATCTGCTTTCAAGTCATCAATTTACACTTTTTTTTTCTCATAAGACTTGCATGTATTTCTCTACAACATTAAGATTTTTGAAGCAAGAAAACGTCGTACGATTTGTAAGTTGTTTTTAATCAGATTTTGTTTTTTCTCCTTTGACCAGTACTGATCATGTGTTACTATAAATGAACAGAAGGGTGTAAGAATTTTGGACAATTAATGTCTTCATGACAGTAATGAAAATGTAAAATGTTATAAAATGTTTCAAGAAATACAGATTAAAAAAATACAAAATGCTGAAAAAATGTCATCTATGATGAAGTACAAAATGATGAGGTGCACCAGATGACATTCAATTGTTATAATAATTATTGTAACTATATTGAAGAATTTGATTTCAATATTGAATCAGCATACTTACAGATTTGCCTTTACCCTTAGTGGCTTGTGGTACTGGAGTTCTCATTATCTCCACTGGCCATACTCTGGTCTGAGCAATCTTATTTTGGAAACTAGGGAAGAAGTCACAATATTATATATGAGATAGTGCCACTCAAGAAGCGTTTGAGGATTTATCGAGGAAAAAGGAGCTTGTCAAACCATAGACAGTGAAAGGGATTTCAATGTGTATGGTCACTTATGAATGATCAAATGGTGTAATTTATTGAATGTATCCAAAATGCCATGGAAAATCCTACTAAGCAATCAATTGTTCTAGCAATGCTGTTTATTTGCATTCACAGTGAAATACAAAGTAAATTTTATGTGCATATGTGCTATTTTTGTTGTATTTTGTAATTCATAATAAAAAAAAATGATGTGAGACGTTCATATACTATAATAATATATATAACATACTAATTTAAATATAGCAGTATAGAACTGCTTTCCTATGCATAATTGACTAAAGTACAATTCTCATGATATAGAACTACATGTGTATGTGTATTCCCTAAGCACAACTACTTATTAGCCATTGTATCATTAAATATGATCCTCACAGTCAACGTCTGAACCTCATGTTATGGTCGTATGACAAATCTAACATGGCTGCTGCTGATTGTAACATTGCCATGATGATATAAGTTCCCTAAAGGAAGTACTTAGTAATACACCGTGTAAAAATGTACCAACCTTTGCACAGCATTAGCATCCATATAACATCTTCTTTCTGTATTCCATGTGACACGAGTCTTTTCCATCTCAGCTTCCATACGGAAATCTCTGTCATCCTTGGCTGTGAAGTCGCCATCTTCTTCGTCATAATTTGTTGATGGGATAAAACTGTCAAGAGAACAGAAATTAAAATGTCAGCATCATGACACAAAAACTCAGAATTACATCATAATTTGTTAAAGGGATGAAAACATCATGAGAATAGAAATAACATCAGTATCATGATACAAGCAATATAAAACAAAAGAGAGATCACCCCTTTCATCAGAAAAATGGTGTCGCCCTGTTTTATTTATTCTTTGCAATACTTGTTTGAATTGTTTAAAGAGGAACTCCACTCCTGGAAATAGATGTATTATCATAAACTTTGGGTTCTGGAGAGTCATTTCATAATTTCACATCACATAAATTTTGCGTGATTGCCAAGAAATGCCAAACTGAAACGCTATTTCACCTCTATCATTTTCATGCAGGTCCACTATTGCATCATGGGACTTTGCAGACATACATATTTATAAAGTTCATGACTACATTTCTAAGGGTAATAAGCACTTATTTTTGGAGCAATGTTAATCAAATTTAATCAAGTTTTTTAATGACCTTTATTATTCCAAATAAATTCAGAAATTTGTTAAGCAGTCACCACTGAGCAGCACCCTAGTGTTATTTGAGTAGTATTTTACCTTTCTGGTATGTAGACTGCACCCCCTTGAGCTGTGCCAGGAACACTCCATTTCTTCTGTCTACTTGGGAGATCTTTATCAGTACCTGCCTTAATGATACCATTAGTTGCTACCACAGTGGTTTCTCTCTGTACATATGAAAAAAAAGAAGGAAAAATTCATGAAAACCTAAAAAATGAATCTGTCCTTACCAATCTTATCTGTATAGATGCAAGTCATCATACAATTACAATTCATACTTTCTATTCTTTCAAGGTTGGGATTAACTTCCAATGATAATTTTGACCATTTTTTCGAATGTGACGTGTTTAAAATTATAACTTTTTTCAAATTATGTGGTATACAGCTATATTTGCTATGGAAGTGCCACACTACTATCCCTAAGGAAGTTTTGCTCCGAGCTTTGCAATGGAAGTGTTGCTCTACATGAGACAAGAAAGTCAAAAATTAAATTTTTTGAATTGTGCAAAAAAAATATTCCACATTTGGTTTTACTGCATTTAATTATTATGTGTACTGATCGAGTCTCTTCACTAAACCTTGTCACTGGTAATCAAAACTAAGTAATACCCAGATACACCTAGATTCCAACTTACATCTGTTGTTATGGGTACTGGCAGTGTGACATTATAAATGAATGGTGGTCCTGTTGGATTCCAGACTTCAGGAACTGAATATACCGACTCTACTGTCACAGTCATTAAATTGACCTCTTTCAGTTGTTCTTCAGACAACAACGGTTCATTCACAGACACCACAACATCCAATTCAGTCTGCAAAGTAACACGGTTATATATGGTAAGTATTGGATTCACATGTATTAGTTCATTGTACTTAAACCTAGAATCAGAGAATGACCTACAGTAGCTCTTGCTTATCTTTCGCATGAACCAAAGCTGAAATTTCACATTATTTTGTATAGAAAAACTAACAATTTCATTTTGATCTGAGATAAGGATGACTTTGTATTGTACTTTATATGATATTAAAAGATGCACTAAGATCTAAAGCCATGCTCATGATAATAAGAAACGTGCTATGACAGTTTTAGAGCATCATTGCCAGGTGCAACAGTTTCAGTATTTCACCCTCTGTTTTGTTTCTCATATTATAATGGTATGTCTACAGAGATGCATGCAATATCACTATAGACATTGAAACACTATCAATTGTTTTCCAAACACCAGTTTCATCACTAAAACATGTCGGTAAAAAAGAAGAAGCCATGCAATCAAAGCATTCTCAAGATGCCTGACATGCAATGAGTGAAATGCTATATATAAATCAGTTCACTTGAGAAGCAATAAGGATGAGAAAGTTATCATAATTCATTGTGTTGTTCTCCTTATGTAGACTAAAAGATTCATCATTCTGGGCACTCCACATAATGTTGTCGATTGAAATTTATGGTTAAAGACCACATTATTTGGAGTGCCGCCAACAATGACTATTTCAGTCTCCTCATCATGGTGATTTCTCATAAGTGAAGGCTTGATTTACAACTCACTATGATTATAATTGTTCAAGAAAGGTAACACAATTTGAATTTTCTACAATAAAGGAAGTTCACTTTATGACATTTTCACTGTGTGAGAGACAGTTATATATTCTGTCCTTCTTGCAAAGAATGTGCTACACATACTTTTGTAGCAAACAGATCTGGGTGGTTTTTAACACAATGCTGGAAATTTGATGAACAACTACATTTTTTAGTGAGTTTTAAAGATTGAGTGCCATCATATTATGATAGTCATCATGATGTTGTACAGCAGACAACAGAACACAGTTAGTTGGTAGTTGTAAAGAACACCAAAATAGATACATAAATTGACACCTTTATTGCCTCTCTGTTAAGCCATAAACCCTGAAGTGAACTCTGGTTAAACAATAGTGATATCATGCAATATGGATTTCAGAGAAAAATGTAGTAAAACCATGCGGTTTAAACTTTTCCCTGTAAAAGTTATGTTTTGTTGAGGAAAACTCACATGCAGAGATCAAAACTAAGTTATTTCTAGTTCAATATTTTGACATGCAAACAAAATATTGTATCCAAGATCCTAGATGAATAAATAAAACTTAAAAAAAAAATATATATATAAATAGATTGTATCATTGCAGCTGAATTGTGAAGCCTGGAATTTTCTGTTTTACCTGAAACGTTATGGAGGGCTGTGAGTGATCGAAAATAAGAAAGACTTCATATTAGTTAGCACTTCAAATAAAAAATTCACACTCATCAATAAACCCTTTGCACAATGCTATAGGAATTTCTGTTAGGGCACATATTACATGCCAAGTGTCTTTCTGTCACTATGTGAAAGTACGGGTGGTAATTTGAAATTATACACTGTAACACAATCTTTTTCATACAAGATAAATGTTCATGGACTCTGGGTTCATAGTATTATATGAACATTTTTACTCACAGATTCAAAGAATGTTTTATTACACATGATAACAACCCACTGTAGTATATATCCCTGGCAATGGTAACATGATGTTAGTGAACATTTGGGAATTTGTGTCTACAAACTTTTTTTGATGATGTGAGTAGAAACGTTCATTTGAAAGCTTTTTTCAAAGATAATCAAAGAATCCAAACTTTTGTGTCCTAATTCATTGTGCAAAAGGTAGATTGTTTCATTATTAAAATGCCAAATAAATGTAGTGCATTTGTTACTGAAATAATGTCTGTTTATGAAACAAGCAAAATAGGATTTTCTGAATCTTCAAAATTTAAAGCTGGGGGGAACATTATTTGAAAGTTTTACACAATGAATCTTATCACACACTAATGTGACCATATCTGTGTTTTTACGGTCTGTCTGTCTATTGCAGATATTGTATTTCACACCATGCATTCTAGCAGGAAGGGCTATACAATACATAGAAGCCAATTTTGGTGAGCAAAATGCCAAACACATATTTTGGAAAATTCAAATAGATCAGAACATCTCTGAACATCTCCTTTACATCAAATCACATGTAGTTGTCAGTGTCATAGATACAGCACTCAGATACAGTAGGAATTGTAAGATCCAAAACGCACTTAGTTTGGTGACATCATCATTCCAAAACATATTACATTGGTGAAATTAGATGAAAATGATGATGATAGTTTAAAAAGTTACCTTGGGTTGATCGGGTTGTGCAGTTTCTAACGGTGAACCTGGTAATGGGTGTACCACCAGTGTACTTTTATATTTATTTTCACCTCTCAGCAAGGGTAGTAGGTCCACAGTACTTTGTCCGAGTAACAGTGTCTTCTCTTCCTTCTGTTTCTTTTCTTTTGGAAGTACTTCAATCACTGTAACTATGGATTGCAAAGCAAAGTTTTGTTGACTGTGACGATCTCAAAAAGTTATGAAGTGATAAGATTAATAAGCCTCACTGAGCATAATTACATGTACATATATTAAACCTCTGATAGAAGGACTGTGACCAAACAAACATTAATGTGTTTCAAAAATCCTTGTTCCAGAAATAACTTCCCTTAAAAAATACACAACAAATTACAAGAACGACATTGATACTCCATGAATTATACACTTGTACATGTAAGTGTCTTCACATTATGTTATTTGCAACAATGAAATATATATGATGATGACGTCTGGAAGTTGAGAGTGATGATAAGTATTGGAATGAAGCATTACATTCACCTATTGAGATGAAAAACAAGTCAACACGTTATTTGATTTTACAGTAAATAAATATATCTTAATATAATATATAATATATATATTGACGAGTAACTCAATACATGTATATAGATTCTAATGGCACCATAGTACTTCTCCACTGTCTATGATGGCTCTGAGATTACCCTGCTGATATTATCAGTATATTTTACAGTGTTTTTGTTAGGTAAAGTAGGTGACTGAAATCTATCTAAGTTCCCAGATTTGTTATCAGGGTTTTCCACCAAAATGCAATGTATATGGAAATCTATGTAAATTTTACCAGATTTCCCCTGTTATCAGGGACAGGGTTGTCAACTCTTAGAAATGATACTGATTTAAACTTACCCATAACAGGCTTGTAGGCAAGCTCATCAAGTGTTATTGGATCATCAAAGGTGCATTCAAATCTTGCATTGTAATTGTATTCAGCAGCAATTTCCGCAGTTGATTCCACCTTTGGGGATTCACCTAGACTTTGATTGTTGTATTCAACACGAACCAAAGAATTCAAATTCTCCCCCTTTGATCCTCTCTGTGAGTATGAGAAATAGAATAAAGTAAAATATTTTTATCAATTTGCTCAACTCCAGCAAATAAAGGCATGTTTGGATTCTGGGTAGTCACTTTATGATTTTAGAAACACCAAGTTCTGATTGTCTTTAGTGGTCCAGCATTACCGCATGGGAATTAGCATATATGCATATATATTAAATGAGCAACAAATATTCTTAATTCCTAAGTACTTATTACCTTCAAATAAATAAATATTTATATTGTTCATCTAATACAGACACAGGTGATGACTTCACCCTACACTCATATCAAAGATACTTTGTGACAGTCACGGGTAATCAAAATAAATCCAGTGTAAATTGAAATTTTAAATGCAAATACAGATACACAATACATCATTACTGCCAGCAACAGCTATATTTTGAGAAGGTTTGACTTACCAGATTTCTTGCTCTCAGGACAGTGATGTTAATATGCTCTGGGGTCCGAACTTTTGGGCCCTCATCTTCTGAAGCCATAATTCCTGCTACCAACGCAAATGGTGTATGATCATTTCATCAATAAAATAATAGGTTGTTTATGATATTCAGAGTAGTAGTTTGGTGAACATAAACTAAAACATACACTTGTACATATTAAATTGATGTTTTGGTCAGATCATATCTGATTATGCCGCATACGTGTAGCTGAAATAATTGTCACGTTAGTTTTGGGCTTTTTCTTTCGTTTCAGGGTTTAAATGCAAAAGTAGTTTTGCATTAAGGAGACTCCAAGTTGAAAATATTAAAACTAAAGTAAAGGCTAAAAAAAAATATTTGTAAAAAAGAAAAAACTTCAAATTCAAAATTAACAGTACACTACATCTAGTATCTACACTACAATTATTGCAGCTAGTCAGTGGTTATGATAGATTTTGTCATGCCGACACATATTTTTTAATTCCTTGGGCATCCAACCTGATATTACAGCTTCTCCCAGTTTTATAAAGTATGTGCACAAGCACAAGTTTCATTCTCTGATAAAACATATGTAACGTATAAACCGTTTATATAGCTGAGCAATTTTGTATCGATTGTGATTCATAAAAATCTAACTGGGGAAGTCAGCTATATAATCCTTTCATGTGGTAAACATTCGTGTTTTAAAATTGGAATATATTCTTATTGTAACCAAATACAATGCAATGTAAAAACAACAGTGACTTTTTTAGGTTTAATAACTAAATTCTTATTCTTTCGGCCATGTAAACATTGATTGACATAGCATCAACGAGTAGGCATCCATTTTGTTTACAGGCGAGTGTTATACGGCGTTATCACGGAGATATTACGATCAGCCTTCGCAACGATAATCACATGAAGTCAACCTTACCTCCTACGAAAGGGTATCTGCACGGAAGTTTGCGATTTCTGGAATTTGTGGTCTTTTTAAAAGCAACACACACACACTGCTATGCTCCCTTCAAGTTGCCATAGAAATGTTCAATTGCGCAAGCGCAATGACCTAATGACCTCAGGCGGAAGTACACCTACATGCATGTGTTTCTGTGATTGAGCAACAATCTCGCTGTATTTCGAGTTAACTAGGCCGTAATCACAACATAGGTGTAGCCAAAACACTTATTTAAATCGCTTAGGTTCCCAAAGCGAAGAAAAATGAGGGCAATAGTGCAGCGAGTGATGAAGGCCAGTGTGACAGGTATGTAGTACTGCAGTGTCAGCCCGAGTGCAGAGTGTCAGACGTTGATCGATCGACCCCATGATTCATGATTATGAGAATAATTTTCTGCATTTGTATTCTACGTGCCAACCAAAAGGCAGAACGTTATATATTGCTTGATCCTAAAATTCGAATTTATGAAACCAAATGTTTTCGTACAACCTCAACAATGTACAACCGGTTGTAACATTGATGATGTAAATTTGTAAACAAGACGAACTTTTTTCTTAAATTGATAATTTTATGTTTAGTAGTACTTCATGTTGCGTATTACGAGTAAAGCGTGTTGTATCAAATATACATGTGTGTATATATGAAAGTTCAGTAAACGTAGTATAAATGTGACTGTTAATATCGTTGTTGGTAATGTAGCATATTATTGTTAAAATTAGTAATTAATATGTAATGTGCATATCATCTATGCATGAGTGAAATGTACACATAATTTCAATTGATTAATTCATAGGTTAGGAAATGTATTCATATTTTTTACTGATTCACACATACACATTTGTACATCTTTATATATATAAAAACATAATTCAATTTTTCATGTCAATTAGTTGAAGCCAAGTATTTCATGAAATAGCAAAATTCTACTATGATCAGTGACAGACAGAATACAGCTTTGTTTACAAAAACAATGTGTATAGCACCTAAGAAAGATACATGTAATTCATGATTCACTTGCTTGATTATACTAAATTATACTTAATTTCTTGAGAGCAGTTCTGCCACAGTAATATGTACAGATATAATTGTAGGTTTAAACAGGTTTTTTTTTAAAGTTAAAAGTTTAGCATTAGCTGCAACTGGGACATTTTTTTCACCTACTAACCAAAGATGTGTTCACTAGAAATTGGTCAGTTACTTATAAAAATCAATGTTATCTATAGGTGGTTACAGTGCCAAGTTTCAATCTTGAGTTACAGCTTGGTTTTGAATCTGTCACTATGTTAACACTAGACTTGTTGTAACTGGAGTATCATTTTTCAATCAGATAACTGCAATATATTCAATGGAAGTTGTTAAAATACCAATATTAAAGTAGACATGATGTACATGTTAATCAGTGCTCGATATTATCCGTAAGTCATTGAAATCACGATCGCTGTTGGGGGCGCTGGTTTTTGGTCAAAAGTCAATTTGATTTGATTTATCATGTATATTAGCTACTAGAAATGTGCTTATCTACTGGTGATGCAATATTGTTCAGCCTGTACGATATTACAAATAAGTTATTGCATTTAACAAAACATTTTCAAAAACACATTCCAGTTGCAGCTAGTGCAGCTTTAAAGATGTTTACTTACTTTACTATCATTCAGTTATGACATACCAACAAGAAGGATAATTTGATTCAGAAATAAAAAAAATGAATAAAACAATCTCAACGGACAAAAAAGGATATCACTATCATTAGTTTATCTTTTATAGTAATTACGACGGACTAAACCATAAAGCAGTTTTCAGCTTTTTTTCCATCTCACTGTTTTGCCTTATTTTACAGTTGGTGATGAACTCATTAGCTCCATTGGTAAAGGATTGTGTATACTGGTTGGAATATCAAAAGATGACACACCAAAGGAAATAGAATATATGTAAGTATGCTATGCAAAATTTCAATTCACTCAAAAAAGGGTATTTAATTTGCACCCCCCCAAAAAAAAATCCCCAAAAAACATCAACAACAACAACAAACAAATCAAGATGCTTTTTATCATGACTGAAGCCAAATAGCCTCTTTATTTCCTTGATTTATTATATTCTTTGATCATGTATCAACCAATAGTGAGGATAGCATAATTGCTGCATTCCCATGAAAACAAAGACTTTGTTTTGAAAAGCAAAGCTCAGTATGATCCATGTTTAAATCATTTTGAATGTCACATTATTGGAAATGTAGTCTCATTCCATTTATAAACATATGTTATCACTCATACACAAGTTCTCTTCTTCCACTTTTGATTGAGAGACATATATTTTGAACAAATTACTCTTCCTTCTTCAGCATCTAACTGGATCTGACAGAATGATCCAATTTGCTGGAGGTGGTGAAAGTATGACATTCCAGCAATGTACAATAACATTATTATAAAGAAGTTGGATAACAAGAAAGAAAGCATATACATGTAACTGACAAAAGGACTTTCACACCTGAATGTACTGATGCTAACCTTTTCACACCTCCAGCAAATTGGATCATTCTATGAGATCCTGTGTAGACACTGAAAAAGGACGAGTGACTTGTTCAAAACATGTCAGTTTCCCAATCAAAAGTGGAAGAAGAGATGTTGTTTATGAATCTCAGTGCTTCCATGATGAACATACATACATAGACTCTGGAAATCTGGTCCCTCTCAGTCCCTCTAGGCACTAGTTTGCATCTAGAGCTAAAGGGCTATGCAATCCTTATGTAGTATATGCAATACAGTTCATGCAGCATACTCACTGACCTGTAATCCACAGGGTAAGAAAAATATTAAACTTAAGAATATTTGAAGATGAGAATCAGAAAAGATGGATGAAGAGTGTGAAGGATAAAAATTATGAAATACTATGTGTAAGCCAGGTAAGTACAGTTAGATAAGTGTAGGTTATTCACGCAGTAATTTCTGGATGCACAACAACATATTTCACCCAAGCCTCCTGGACTTCAACAAAAGACCAATCATCTGTCCGGTTACATTTTTTTCATTTGACAAGTGATTGGTTAGCTGATAAGCCCAATGGATGTCGTCAAAATGTCTGGGTACCAAAATATGTTGCTGGTAGCTTCAAAACATTAACTCTTTAGGATGAAAGATGGTGCACATCATTGTCTGTCTATTTGTACCTGTATCTCTGACATGCACACTAGTCACATTCATTCAAATTTGGCACAAATATGACATACCATACTGAGGATATGCACATTGTCAATCTTTAGTTTCACTACATTCTCAAATTTGGATGCCCAGTTTGTTGTTAAAAATGAAGTATTTGTACTATACATGAAGCTCATAAGATGCAATGCATAAAGTTGTCATTTTAGATCTGTGTGATGTCCTTAAAAGCTTATACATAGATTACATTGGACCGACATATGGATTATTTTTGTGAAGCTCATATAACTTTTAATTGAAGGACAGCCATATTTGTCTGAAACAATATTCTTTTGGTAAATGAAGACTTAGTCAGATTTAATATGGGTTGTTTTGTATATATGTAATGTCACAATTGACAAGAAAGATGTTTGATTTCTTAAATGCACAGTGCTGATTGGATGTGATTATTAAATTGAAATATGCATGAATATATATTATATGCTAGATTAAACATAACATGTGAGCACTTTGAGACGATGTTACTATAACACTTAGTAATGATAACCATGATTGACCTGATAGTCTATGCTTGATTTCAGTTTACATTATGCTGTACTTTGAAAGGTAACAAACCAGATTACCATCTAGCTATGGCTGGTGATACATCACAGGCTTTCTATGAAGACTTCCTGAAAGCACTGAGGAAAGACTATAAACCTGATTTCATAAAAGGTAATTTCATAAAAGTGATCATATCACATGCTGAGCACAAGACCACACCCATACATGTAGCAACAGCCAAATGATGGTGTTAATTACAAAGATAACAGCAGAGATAGTCAGGCAAGGGAAGAAATATTTTAAAAATTGACATATATTCACCCCGCAACCATGCCATAGCAACACTGAGACAAGAGTATCACAAAGATATAGACTGCCTATTTGATACACTGATTTCAGTATCCGTAGATGACTCGCCAAACATTTCATTCACATATTCTGTGGCAGCTATTGATGACAGAGCCCTCTATAGGTCAAAGTTATCAATTTTTATCACCTTTATCTACATGTTACACAATGATTTATGTAAGTGAATATCTGCTGCAGGCATTTACTGTCAGAAATAACACCAACATTTTCACCAGACACTTCATTTAACCAGTTATGTGCATAAAACTTTGTCTTTGCAAAAACTATTCACTTATGTGGTAGCACTTGTACTGACTTGTATTTCAGTAGTTGTGAGATAACTATTTTCTGTTTTCCTCTTTTATTTCTCTGTCTTCCTCTATTGGAACAGTGAATGTTTTTAACACAGTCATTTCTGATTTTTGCCATTGATTCTGAGGAATTAAGCATTGTTGTTATAATTACTTCACATATTATATACATGATTCACTGGTATACATAGTAAATAAAAACCCAGGGTGTGTGTACAGTGTTAAAATTAACATGATTTATTGAAGCAACTAAATAACAATTAGACAGACTACACAGTTGACTATAGAGGTGAACCCCTAACAAACATACACTGTGACAGTAGATGCAAGCATAAAATTAGAACAAAAGGGGCAAATGAATACTGTTGCCACAACATGTAATGACAGCAAACTTCTAAAACCTATGATAAGTTGATTGTTAGCCTAATCCCATACAGTCTGCCCCTGTATATGTGTTATTTCTTTCATGAACATCATGGAAAGTATTGATCATTGACATCCCTTGAATTGTTATGTACAGGGTCTCTTATTCCATTTTATACATTTCTCACTAATTTTCCACCCCTAGATGGTAAGTTTGGAGCATACATGCAGGTGAATATACAGAATGATGGTCCAGTCACCATCCAGCTGGATAGTCCACCTCCAAAGGAAACATCATCAAAACAAAAAATTGTGAGTATGTATGTACATGTATGTATGTATGTATGTATGTATGTATGTATGTATGTATGTATGTATGTATGTATGTGTGTGTGTGTGTGTGTGTGTATGTATGTATGTATGTATGTATGTATGTATGTATGTATGTATGTATGTATGAATGTATGTATGTATGTATGTATGTATGTATGTATGTATGTATGTATGTATGTATGTATGTATGTATGTATGTAAGTATGTATGTATGTATGTATGTATGTATGTATGTATGTATGTATGTATGTATGTAATGTATGTATGTATGTATGTATGTATGTATGTATGTATGTATGTAATGTATGTATGTATGTATGTATGTATGTATGTATGTATGTATGTATGTATGTATGTATGTATGTAATGTATGTCTCAAAGTCTAAAGAAATATTGACAGCAATGAAATATTTAACAGTGTTTAATAGTTGGCTATTAACACAGCTACTACATTTATCATGATGTAAGTAAGGTATAAGTGTCAGTAACTACATTCTCTGCCATTTCTGTATTCTCAGAAATTTCTCTAGTCTGACATTTCTGTATTTTATGAGATTTCTCTAGCCTCCTAGATTTCTTCATTCTCTGAGATTTCTCTCGCCTGAGATTTGTTTAGTATTGTTCATTTAATGGTATTAGTACTCAAAGGATACATAGTTTACAGCTCACAACTGTACAGAATAAATCAAAACAATTTACACAAAACCCCTGAAAAAGGGCAAGTAAAAACAAAGACAGGCTACACAAATACAACTTAGCATCAATTTAACAATCTGACTGCTGACGGGACAAAACTCTGAGATTTGTTTAGTCTCTGAGACTGAGTTGTCTAGTCAGAGATTTTTGCATTCTCTGAGATTTCTCTAGTCTGAGATTTCTCTAGTTTCCGACATTTCTTGTGGCTGACATTTTGTGTTCTCTGAGAAAAGTTTGTATTCTTGTGAGATTTTGTGTGCTCTGAGATTCTGTAGTCTGAAATTTAGTATTCTCTGAGATCGCATATTCTCAGAAACTTAGCTTTCACTGAGATTTTATTAGTCCCCCCTCCCTATGGGCAAAGCCCAGAGGGGACTACTACTTTGAGTCCCATCCTTCCGTCTGTCCATCCATCTGTCCGTCCGTTATCACCTGTATCTCAGACATACATGGGCCAATTTCAACCAAACATGGCACAAATGTCAGATGATGCTAGAGTCAGCATATGCATGTCACTTCCTTTGGCAACCTTTGTGATAATGGCAGAGTGGCTGCCATATTTGTTGCAAAAATTAAGATATAGCCAACCAACTCTAGAAACGTAATAGATAGAGACCTTATCTATGCCACATTATCTATGATGAGCTTTCTAATGAGACTTTAACCTTGGCCCCTATGTTCAAGGTCAAATAACCAAAAGTATTCAAACAAAGTATATGTGCGTACATCTTGATGACAGTTATCGAAAATGACAGGAGCAATCTTCAATTCACTCATGGTGAGATCAGTTATGGCAAAATGCCACCATGTCAGGAAAATGGATATTTGCAATTATGAGGAGACATTGTTGGTTGGTTTTTGTGGTATTTCAACATGTAACATAGCAACCCTAATACAGAATTTAGGGTATTTGTCTCAATGACTAAGATCACATTGTATATCAGTCTGTAATAGCCAATAAGTCATTTCAGACAGGAAAACAGGAAATTGAGAATACAGCGCCCTCACTCAAATTGGGTAGTCATCACCTCATACATGTAGAACCGTTTCTTAAGAGCTTTGTCCCTTGGTATTCTGTAGAAGTGTAAAATCAGGGATGCTTTCCATATTGTTCAGACATCGAGGAAAGCAGCAGTGCTCTATGATTAACTGAGTAACCTATACCCCCATGTATACCCCAAGGTACACACAGACAGGAAGTTGAGCGCCACCATGGGAAATTTTGGAAATGCCAATTGTAGTACCGGTAGTTTACACTTACTTATCTCAAATCCATGCATTGCACTCTCTACACATTTCATTGTATGTTCCTGGAATAAACATAATATTACAGGGTGTGAGTTTTGTCTTGAGTCTACTGTATTTATTACCATCAAGTGCATTTCATGGTAAAAAGCATCAATGAAAGATTTGCAGTCTTAAAGGTTGCAAGGTACCTAGGGATGCTTTAAACAAGACATAGATGATATAGCTGTCTTATTTATCCACGTTTCTTACTTTATCTGTCATCTGCAATCACTCTTGACTTGGCAAGCAGGTCCTGCAATATTAGGCCCCGTTTTGACCCTTCAGATTGTTTCTGACAAGTGAGCCCTCTAGAGACGACTCGGGGTGAGTCTTTATGTGCCACTTAAAATGCTTTTCCTGAATTAATTGAAAGATTGATTCTGAAAAAAATATGCGTTTTTTTCTTTAGTGAAGTTAAGTTTATTTTACAGGTTGCTTCACATCTTGTCAACCTTATTTATGGTGAATTCCAATTTTTCCTGAAGTCTGCAATTAAACCATGACATTAAGAGCTTTCTATTCCTGGGTCTTGATCCTCACTCTTCCTGTGACCCAGCTGGACCAGCACTAAAACTCTTTAATAACTGTCATTTCATATCATTTCTGAACATCTCCTTGAAGAACCATTGACCTCATTTCTTGCAGTGAGTCTGGCAGCTCTCTGCCCAGATTAGTTGTTGTGGCCTGCTCATCTCAAAGTATGATACTCTCCAGTTCAACTTCAGATAATGATATATAATGTATTTCACAGCTAGTGTCTGTAGTTTTCATCAGTGAAGTAGGATGGTTAAGAGTCAGACATGTACATTACAATCGTTTTGTATCACCATTACCGTGGTTTGAGTTTTTGCAGTGGTCTTAAGTCCAGTAACCTGAATTTTCAAGTTTTTAGATCAACAAATTCAATTTGCAGTGGTCTCTGTGTGGACCACTAAATGTGTTTTGAAGCAGTATCAACATTCAGCTCTAGATAAAAAGCAAGAAGTATCAATCTTAGATGGGACATAGATCTTGGAGGCAGGTCCAAGATCTATGATTGAATTCACCAGATTGTATATTGCAAAGGAAGTTAGCCACAGCAAATTTTAGCTGAGAATTTTTGAAAGTTTCTAAAAGATACCCATGAAGACAAAAATGGCACATAAAATGAATCTAACATTAACAGACTCTACTAGTGACTAAATATTGACCACCAACATTATGCTGTGGACCAAGAATTTTTTAAACTGATGGTTCATTATATGAATCGTTGACTTAAAAAAAGTAAATTTCAAACCCAGCATGATAAATTAGGACTTAGGCAGCCTGGGCCAAAAATGATAGATTGATATGAACTTGGTATCATAAATGTATTCATGTAAAATCATACATGAAAGCATACCATACCATGTACCAGACCACAACAAAACTAACAACAATTGAAATTAATCAAATTATTATTTTTGATGCTTTTTTTTTTTTTGCTTTTTTTTGAAGGGGGTGTCAGTATATATATAGATGGTTATAAGGAGTTTTTAGATATCAACCTGTAACAGCAGTTGAGGTGCTAGTTTTATCTCAGTCAGCTTTGGCATGGAGGTAGAATGTTTAATAGTATTAATAAGATCCAATGATCGACCTGCAACTCTCTTCACAATCACTAGCACTTCTGTCAGCAGACTCATCATAGACCATAGGGTCTATGGACTCATACATATATATTGTATGGTGACATAGCCTTTACATGGAAGATAAGCCATGGCTTCAAATGTCTATAATAACTTATTTTCAAGGACTACTATAATATCATATTACTTCCTAGTCATACATACATACATACATACATAGTGCCATTGGTCCATCAAACATTGGAAATTTGTCGTTCAAAGAAAATTCAGTACTCTGAGATAATTTTTTTGTGAGTCTGAAAGTCAAAACTGTTACTGTCTGCCATTGTGAAGTACTAGACAGAGATGAATGCCGTCTCCTCTATGAGATCATATACCCCGAATATGAGAACAATGGGCAGTATTACTGTAAGTTTGTATCTGTTGAAGTGGGCTGCTGCTGACAACCTGTTTTAACTTTTGTCACTCTTTTATCCATGCACAGTTGATAGCTTTGCGTTTATTGTTATGAGACATCTAACTAAAGGACAATTTTAGAATGGAGAATTTAGAATCTCCTAAAGAGTATGCAAAGCAACATAAATGTAGCCCCAAACCTGAATGGAAATCTGTTGCATTGTGCGTTTGTCTTTTGTACGTATTCCCAGCACAAAAATGTCTAAAGATAGAATATTGACCTTTGAACTTGTACGTCGATAACAATTTGGTGGGCGGTATATCAAGCAACAAGGCCGATGAGTGTGTAATAAGAAGCCTACATTGTGTTTGTGTGGTCAAAATTGATCCAAGTATCATGTTTATGATATTGATGAGACTGCAGTTTTAATCACCATGTTAATGACTGAATTGTCATGTCAATTTGACCCAGCCTATGTTATAATCAAATAAATTAACTTACATAACCATGGAGATTGAATTAGGTTTTCATTCCATGCTCTCATTAGATGTATTGTATGTGAAAATTAATCTATTGATTTAGTATCAGTTACAAATGAAACCCATGTTGATTTCGTATTTCTATAATTTAATCTGCAAATCTAATTACTTTATCCAGATAAACATAGTTTAGTGTTTTATTTGTATACTGGGCTAGCTACATGTTTTTATAACGATTTGTTGTTACAACTGGATCAGTATGTTTGGAATGCTAGAAAGTGCATGCAGCGCTGACAAGGATAAAACAGTCAAACTATCAAACCAAGCTAACCATGTACTGTTCTCTCTACATTGACTTTCTGTGATTTGTCATGTCACTACGGTGAAGTACAGAACAGTACGAGAATCAAGTGTCCGTTTACTGTCGTTAAAACATTCTACGTCAGAATTCTTGAAATAGCTCGCACATATTTAGAGTGCTAAAGACGGAGTTTCAATCCAGATTCTCACATTATTGTTATCTTATAAGTTGATGAGATTACTCTTTCGTTCTGGACCAACTTTTTCTATTGGTCTGCCGGACAACTGTCTTTCATGCCTGAATTTTAATCTTAATTTGACCCACGCCTTTAAATATCATATATAAATATATATATATATTAGATATATTGTAGTCTTGCCATTACTTTTTGTTTAGGGACATGGTAGAGTTTTTGAGTGATTTGACTTGTGAAAAGCATGTCAGATTTTTACTCCAATATTTTTCAGTAGTGTGTAAGTTAGTATCGCTTTTTTGCTATGTTTTTTTACATATACTTGTATCTGGAATAAAATTATAAACTTGGATTTTAAATAATATATGTAATGTATTGCTGAAAAGTCATCATATAAAGAAATTTGTCTTTGTCGTGCCGAATATTGTTAGATATCAAGTCTGTAGTGAGATCATGATGGCAGTATTGTTTAGTTGTCTTCGACTCATAATCTGCAAGTCACCAGACCAAGCTTTACAGCATCCATTTGTTTCTCAAGTCCTTGAGCAAGATTTGTACAACCATTGTTCCCCACAGTTGTATAAAGCAGGGCAGAGATGTAATAGTGGCAACAGGCAAAATATACTCCCCAGGGAGTTGGGAAGTTGATGATTGTGCAACCATACATATGTGCTAGGGGTAATAATTTTATAGCTTACTTGAATTTTGGGAAGACATTAGAGGGATGTTTATGGATAGTCCAACTCGTCTGCCTACTCTGTTCAACTCGTCCCCTCTTACCCCCCTCTCTACACAATGGAATAGTCTGCAACAGAGAATCTGAAATGAGATTGTACTTCATTGGGGAGTTCATACAAGCACTTCTCATTTCATATATGGTGGTGTGAGTATTGCCACAACAAGTAGAGTAGCCTGTCCGACTGTACAAATATTCAAAATTTAGGATCAGAAATCATCTTAGTCTGCTCAAACAAGAAGTCAAAATGTCTCACATATTTGGATGAAAATATACTGCTATAGAGGATGGGGAGAGGAGAGGGGCTGTGCAGTTCAGTTTATGAACCAAATAAAGTGTGAATAATACGTAAATGATAATAATCAACTTCTGAATTACAAACAAAATAAGTTATCATTTTCACTAAGTACCATATCTGTTACACATGCTTAAAAATTGCATTGATTTGAAGAGACCATGAGAAAACTAAATCAATGATTATGAAGTATGACAAATGAAATCGGCAGTTTATGACTGCCAAAATACCTCTTTCTTACCTCAGTAGATTGAGTACATGAACAAAAAATCTCTTAGAAATTAAATACTTAAAAGTCGCACACACACTTTCATATATTAAATTCTTGTGAACTCTTAATATTCTACTCATTGTTCAGTAAAAAGAGAATGTGTTTCTGGTATGAATCAAATATCGGTTCCAAAAAAAGATTACCAGTTTAATAATAATTTCCGTAGTGAGTACTTATCAGTTTCACTTCACTAGTTCACTGTATTATATTGTGGACATTAACTCCATTATGTTTCGCCAGTGGCAAGCCATTTACAATAACAAAATTACCTTCAACCAAATTATACCTAACTAATGTTGTAACCTGAGATTGATTGTAAACTAGTGAACTTATGAAGTCCAAGGTGAAAAGTTACGTGCTGTGTGTACTTGTACAGTTAGTACAGCTGACAGTGATTCCATGTAGATTTCATCAACACATGCAGTGTCGAATTATTCTCTCGTTCAATTGTAGTTTCATTTATAGGTGTATAGTATGCAGATCAGGATACAGGCTGTTTGTTCTCTCAAATCACACCATATTTCATCATTCTGCATTTTGTTGGATCATGCCCCCCGATGAGATCATATTCGTGATGTCTTTTAATGGGAATCTATACCAATTCAATCTCCCAGCTCATGTTTCATACATACATACATACATAAAGGAAAAGCTATTAACGTGATACTGCAGTGGGTTTATCCAACAATTTTTTTCAATCTGACTGTATAGACCTTAGAACATAACTAGAATTACAGGTGTGCTGCAATGACCTACCTTGTTTTTTAATACAAACAAGTAAAAAATCGATATTATATATTGGACTGAAAATATTCAGAATTGTATTTGTGATGGTTTAATATTGACTGTAACTCAGCAGGGGGTCTGCATACACATACTTTAAATTGTCAATATCTCAAATACCAATCATTTTCATAACCTCGTAATAATCAGGTACAGACACTCCTAATAGTACCGGTAGGAATATTGACAAGTACTTTATCCCAGCAGGACTGTCATTTGTTTATGAGTTACTGTGTGCAGGATTGATTTGTAGCGTTCAATATGGTATGGTATTTTTGTCAATTGGAAGGTGAACAACTTAAACGCAGCATTTGCAAATTAGAGTATGCAAAATCACCATGACAACAGTCTTGCCTTTAATCTCGTCATTCACAAACAATAAATGGTGTATTTATCAAGGCAGTTTTAAAGTAGGTAAAATCTCAGTCCCCCAGGATTTTATATCGAGTTTCTGCCCCCAAATTACTAGTATTCAACAACTTCTAAGGTATAGATATGCAATTTTGTTATGCATTCCCCACCCCACTTTAGGGTATTCAATCCTGAGCAGAATCACTGACAAAATTAGTCAGAATGGAAAAAAAAATCGCCTGATATTATTGTTACATGTTTGTTTATTACTAATGTGTAATAGCCAGTTGACCTGAGAGGCACAATGCATCTATTGTTTTCCTCAACTAGTAACAAATTACAGCAGTCACAGAAAGCAAGTGATTAAATTTTTGTGCAATACCATCAATAATGTAGAGTAGAGGTGCCCCAATTCATCAATAACGTAGGGTAGGTGTCCCAATTCATGAACTCCTCAACAGCAAACTCACCACTATTATTATATACAGATAAAGACTTGATAGAAATGTGTGGTTTTTTGTCACTTGGCTACAACTACTTTATCAAAATGGAGGTGTTTCCACTAAACACAATAGTAAGTTAAACAAGCTAATAAATAACCTGATGAATGATCACCTAGCTGTTTGAAACGAGTATAAAAATACTCCTGAAAGTGCTACTCTTGTCTAGGCAACTGTATGTATAGAGTATGTTGTGAAGTCCTTAACTGCGATGATTGTGTTAGCCGGACAATGAATGCTAGTCACACTCGATTTACTGTAAAGCTAGGTTTTGTAGATTTCAAGTACTCTGAAGGTAAACACACATTAACAACTTTGCTCAATGGAGCCACAAGTGGGTTTGCAAATGACAACACACTTTAATAGTAGAGATCACATTTCATGCTATTTGCACTATTACTATCAAAATAATATGTCTAACCATAGCTGTGTCATCAGTCATGTCCAGAAATATCTGATTCAACACTTTACTTGTTCATTTTGGTGAAAATTTGAAAATTAAATTTTTTTTTTTTAATTTTAAATTATTTTTGTGGGCAGCTGTACAAAGGCTTAGAGAGATACAATCAAACACTATTTTTGTAAACATGTTGACATAAAAGGGACTCATGTTCCAGGTCGGAAAATATAATCTGATTTTCATGTGTGCAATAATGATACATTATAATTGCATTTACATATACTAAAAAAATATTTTGTAATCATCTCGAGTAAATGAAGAAGACCAATATTATTTCATGGAGGCAAACTGAAATTATTTTGACATCAGGATCGCTGAGAAATTAAATTAATATGATTGATATACAATGTATTACTCATTTAAAGGCTCAAATTCTGATGAATTATAATAGATGAGTTTTATCTATTTTAGCTAAAACATTTGAGGTCACAAGTTAGACCGTATGTAACTTTAATCTGTCAATATTATGAGAGTTAAAGTTACACCCAGATATTTTATAACTTTTAATGCTGTACGAAAATAATTGAAAACAAATCAAAACATACATGTAGTACGAGTAGCCTGTAGCCATATTAATTTCCAGATATTTCAGATTTTATCAAGTCAAAACAACACAGCATGGATTCCAAGCTACATGTACATAGTGCCCGGCCATCACGTACTTCTCCCTCACCCTTCACCAAACATCTTACAAAGAATCGGGACAGATCGATTTTCTCTTATCATTATGAGTATTATTTTTATTGATATAAAGTCAATAATATTATTTACTTTAAGGGGCAAGGCGAACTTATTTTTATAAAGTATCTGACTAGCTAGTTGCATGGTTGACCTATTTCAATAGTGTTGATGATAATTCAGCTTAAGCCAGTAACAAACAACACCTGGAGAGAGCTACAGAATGGTCACCACATGCATGGATGCTCACGTCATGTTCTGATTTACATGTACACAAAATGAATTGTGAACCATGTAGCAGCTGATTTCATTACAAAGTTTATTTGACTGGTGACATAGTTAAAATGTATGTAATTTATGCGCCAGGGTTTAACCTCTTAAAAACAAGTGTATTTTATTTGACCATGACATTAAACTTCAAGGTCAAATGAATAAGTTTTTGTTTGCTTATTGATATTTCAACTAATATGAGTTTTAAAGCTGACATCAGTCATATATAGTGTACATCTAAAAGACTGCACATGATTAAAAATGTGGCCATGGTTTTGCCTATGTACTCTTTCAGTATACAAAATGTTCTAAAACCAAATCACAGCTGTTTACCTCACAAAAAAATCATGTGAAGGTATAATTACTGCATGCCTCACAGAAACCATTTTGTCATTTTGACACTTTTTTTCAGAACATAATGATATTTGATTGGCTGCAACCAAATCTGGTTGCACTGCAGGATATTGGGCAGTTAGTACAGTTGTGGTTTAGAAGCCAGATAGGACTGAACAACATGACATATCCTACAGTCTAGTATGTGTCCACCCCTGTGGATCTGTCAACGCCTACTTTCTGTGTGACACAGTTGCTGTTCCTATGCATGTGAATGTATTCCACTCCTACATTCTGTGTGACATTAACGTGAACTAACATATATCTATGTCATTCAGTGTGTGGTGATGGTGGTGGTGGTGGTGGTGGTGGTGGTGGTGGTGGTGGTGGTGGTGGTGGTACAGGGATGTGTACCCAAAATGATGAATGAGTGTGTGTGTGTGATTGACATCTAAGGTTATCTACACAAAGTGATTAATTCACACACAAACCTGTATTTACCTATACATGTTGTTATCTAATAAAACCTTCAATACTCAAACATTCTATCCCAGCACTTTCATCTCAAACTCATTACCAGCTATATAATAGCATAATACATAATATCTGTTGGCAATCAGATCTCTTTTAGCACCTCCAGGACCCAGTGATTGATACCAACAATACATTTTAAATTATCGTCATACAGATCTGTTGTTGTCTTAGAATTGGAATTTTATTCAAAAGAAAGGAAATACTCCATGGAACGAAAAGGAATTCAGCTCTCCGCTCTCCCTGAGGAATCAAAGAACTATATATAATATAATATATATGTATATATTTGTATATTATACAGAAATTGAATCATGAAGTGATTAACAAATTGACATTTTAAGTAGCGGCAACCTAGGTAGTACGTGACATAGACGGTGTTCTATTCATTACCTGTATAACCTTCATATTCGTCCATCAGCCTTGTAATTCTGTAGATATTGCAAATTTGTGTCATGTTTATACTAGGCTCACTGATGATATAATTACGTACAAGTATAGTAATGTAAAAAACGACATATTTTATCAAATTTTGCTCTCATTCTGGTCAATTTTGATAAAAGTGCAGTTTAGATGCATCTGACTAAATTTATATAAAAAGTAAAGTTTTTAGACATGGACCCTGAATCTGTAGTATGAGCTTTTATGCATCTTTACTCCAATTCCAAGTTATCTTTATAATTATTACAGTCATATTCTACTTTTTTCATGAAATTTCAATCAACACATAGTCATCATCAAATGTTTTGCTTTGAGATTTTAGCCTGTAGTTCTACTTTTGGTTCTTTCTGCCAGGCATTTAGAATTGTTGCTAGCAGCTCTCCCAAAGGAATGTGAAACTAGTTTGGTGTCCTATATATCTGTTCAATATAGACCAAATAAAAATCAGCTCACAAAGAAATTCCCCTTGAGTATATTTTAGTTTAAACTGCCAGTACGAGTCTTGCAGTGCAAGTTGATTATTTTATAAACATTACAGAGAGTTAGATATTGTATGAGTCACTGTACAATTTGTTTTAAATATATATGTATTCTATAAATGACTAGCTATGGTACAGGTCATGTAACATTTGGAATTACTGTCATTTGAGGTTTTTATTAGTGTATCATTTATTTGTGATATAGTGTGACGGAGTACCACCACATCATTTATTTGTGATATAGTGTGACGGAGTACCACCATATCATTTATTTGTGATATAGTGTGACAGAATACCACCATATCATTTGTTAGTGATATAGTGTGACAGAGTACCACCATATCATTTGTTAGTGATATAGTGTGATGGAGTACAACCACATCATTTATTTGTGATATAGTGTGACAGAATACCACCATATTGTTACTGACATTACACTTACAGACAGCCAATATCATTTATTTGTGATAAAGCGTGACAGGGTACACATATCACATGCAATCAGTTGTGTTCATTTGTGTTCAATTTCTTTTAAATCACGTTCACAAATAATACAGGCAGGGAGATATTTGATTAATTGTTAATCGTGGAGCGCGTCAATTTTTACTGAATGGCAGCCATTTTGTTGCTAAAAATCAATATTTATTGCATAACTTAAAAACTATATTATATAGAGACTTCATTCAAATGCCTACCCTACATAATAAGATGTGAGCATTTTATCAAGAAGTTGGCCTTAACCTTGACCTTCAGGGTCACTTAACAAAATCAGTTAATTTCTTGCATATCACATGTATCACATATCATATCATTTGAATGTATAATACATGAACACTTCATTCAAGTGTCTACCCCTATATTATCAGGTACAAGTTATCTTTTAACACCTTGTTTCTTTGATATTGACCTTCACTTTAACCTTTTACGGTACACACAACTAAACTACATGGGGGGGGGGGGGGGGCACCCTGTGTCTTCTATGAAGACCTGTTACATTTGGTTTGAAAATGAATCAAGATACAGGGAATTCTATCAACAAAGGACAGATTTATACATATTGATTTTGAAATAGGTGATTTAGGAAATTTTGAAAAAACTGGAATTTGTTTTCATTGGATTCCTGGTCAGAGATATTCCTCGGTAGTATAGGTTAAAATCACAATGACAACATACCAATACAGACCATTAATCACAGGCTTTAGTTTTATGTCATTTGTTGTGTTACCATGGTAACCATACATTCCAGTCGTGCACACAAGATAACTGTGTTAAATTGAGATGATATCCTGCCAAGGAAAGCCGATAATAATCTCCATCATATGTAAACTCACAATTTAGAAATGATTAATAGTTAAGGAAAACTACATAAAACATTTTTTACTGCCAACATTTTGTCACTTTGCATGTTGCTATGACAGCAGTATTAAGTGCTAGGATGTGTTAACAAACTAACATACCAAATTGTCGGAACTATATGAACTTCTTGAAAATGGCTCAAAGAGTTTAAATTTGAGAATATAACTATTAACTCACTTCAAAATTTGAATGTTGATATGTTTTACATTTGTTGTCGTTTTTTCAGCCCAAAACACCAGTAGCTGTAGTGAAACCAGAGGCCAAGAAGAAGACCGTCACAGCTGAAAATGCCGTTCATTTTGTAGACAAAGTTAGATCGAGTTTTGAAGAAAATCCAGAATTTTATGAACATTTCCTCGATATTATGAGAGAAGTCAGAAATCAAAGGTAATACAAAAGATTGATAAAAACTCATCCACTGATACACCATCAAATCCAGCTTTGTACATTCTGCAAAATTTCATGTAAAATTCTGATCTGGAATTTCAGATAATTTATATATTTATAATCATCATAATAATAATAATAATAATGATAAAGTAAGAGATTGTATAGTGCCAAAATCCAAAAATTAAAGCAATTGTTCCGAGGCACTTCACAAAGCAAAATTTAAAATTACCAAAGTCACCATCTTAAAATACAAAAAACTAAGAATAACACATAACTACATTTACCATAAAAGATGACATTGTGTTGAATACTAAAAAGATCAAATAAAGAAAATAAAATAAAGAAAATAAATAAAAAATGAAATAAGAAATAAAAATATTTTAAAAAATTATGTCATGCAGCTAGCTATGCAGTGATACATAATGTATCAAACAGTCATGTAGACAGGGAGAAGTTAGTTGAAGAGAGAAAAACCCTTTCTTTCACCATTTATCACAATTTATCTAGAGGCAATACAGCCAGAATGCAACACCTTCATTTTCACATAATCTTTCCTGCAGGTTGTGTTCGGTACATTTTGCACGGCTGCTAACTAGCCGCGTTGTAGGGTATTTTCAACTTGTTGTTTCCCCAGAGTACACCATGATACTTAAAAGCGAGAACCTTGAGTGGTATTTCTGCTTTCATGCCACTATTTGGAATTGCTTAAAGGAATGCTACATGTTCTTCATGATGATAACACACAAATGGTGGCCATATTTGTTGTAAAAATTCAGAATATGAATTAGTTAGTAAGTTGTCTATGACTAAAACTTGTAATACAAGCAACCAGATGGATTTGAATGGTCTGAACAAAGCTAATTAATGTTGGAAAATTGGGGAAAATATGACTCAGTTGAAGCACAGCACACACCAGTTCTCAGCATAACAATTCACCCCCCCCCCCCACCCCCCAACCCCTGAAGTGTGGAAGGCTTCTACATTGGGTCCCATGTGTCCGTCCATCCATCCGTGTATGTCCACCTGTATCTCAAATATGCATAGCTCAATTTCAACCAAACCTTTAACCTCACCTTTGGTCAAATGGCAGCCATCTTTGGCACAAAATTCATATTTTGTCCAAACATTAATAGAAGCTTAATAGATACTTTAGAGACTTTATTCATGTGTCTACACTCATTGTATCAATAATAAGCTTTCTAACAATGCCTTGACTTTTGACCTTAACCATCTTCAAGGTCAAATAGACATAAAGAGTCACAAAACTTCACATTTTCCCCACTATCAAAGAGTAAACTACACCCATCCAGAATCAGCTTCCATTTGAGACCTTCAAGTTGGCTTTTGACCTTGACCTCTATCTTCAAGGTCAAATAGCCAAAAATCATCAACACTTTGTTTCATGATCACATGATTAAATGACTGATTGGCAGTTATTGTCATAAAATATTAAGAATATGATTTGCTAAGTTGAAATGTTGGGGTATCATCAAGGAAGACTTGTTATTTCTATGAGTAGTAAGTTGGTGGGTAAGATTTGCCAGAGTTCTCCATACGCTCACACCCCAACACATTTTTTTGGAATTTCCCACCAAGCTGGTTAATGTTAATGTCACATGCAGGTATGTAGGTTTCACTAAATTTAAACACAGTCTTTCCCAGGGTTCTAAAAAGAATCCCTGTGAAGCACTTTACATGCAACATGAGTAAATGTAATATTTATGTCAACAACATATGGTATTGACAAGTGTGCTATACCAACATTTGGTGATAACTAATCAAGATAACTACTCATATTTATATATCACTGTTCCTGTCCCTGATGTCTCCATCAAGTCCATTCTGACAACAGTTTCCTTTGTTGTCAGTGTTGATTTATCGGAGCTAACAGCTGACTCAAGTAGCAGGCAACTAGTTAAAATGACACGTGATCCTTCTTTTTATTTCAGAGGGAAATGAACTCTTAGGTTCACCAGCAACAGGATGCATACTTTTTGTACAGGTCATTGACACATATTACTGCCAGCATTAGAATTTACAAGTTTGGTCGATCTGTGTGTCGTCTGTTTTACATTAGCATTGGGTTCACACTTACAGAAGTTAGTTAGTGTATGTAACCGTGGTCATGGGGCCATAGTTTGACGCACACACACAAATAATGGGCAAGTTTAACAATAGCTGAGTACAGGCATAATAATGAACCTAGGTTTACACTTGAAAATGATCAGTCAGCTAGTAAAAGGCCATAATTATTCACACCCCTGTTTCAAGAAGTGTTAAGCTCCTAATTGTGTGTATTTCCCATAATGCCCTGTTCCAGTGTACAATGGGCCTATTCTAAGCCTGATATGCCATTTTTACTACCTTTTGGTGAAAATCACTTCTGTTCCCTAAGAAATGCAGTTCAGATAAAAATCAACCTCACCTTTGTTACTCTGTGCACAAGTTATCAAAAGTTAACCTAAAATCAACCATATAAACACAGAAATGCTGAAGACAAATCTACAGGTTATGCAAGAATAGAGTAGAGAAAAAAATATCGGAATTAACTCAAAATAAACAAAGTGTTGTAGTTTATAATGTAGTGATACACTATCTGTACAATTTTTGTCATGGCCATAGTATAATTTTTGGGTTGTTTATATTATATAACATGGATCCATTTTAACAATAGTTATTTACTTACAAAAACATACACAATAGGTGTCAGATCCACAGGTATTAAATGGGAGAGGAACACAGTCAGTAAATATTTTGACAGACATCAATACTTGAGTTTGTCTTGTTTTCCATAAGGCTTAGAACAGCATTGAAATGTCATGTACATGTAAGATGATATGATAGTTATAGGTGGCTTAGCCTTGAATCCATTCGAATGGGGATTTGTATTTTGAGGTTTAAGGAATCTCTAAGGAATTCAAAACCCCCATTGGCATTGATTCATTGATTCCAGCCTATAGGTTGCTAAAATGTCAATCAGAATATGCTAAACATGGTGGTGGGGGGGGGGGGAATAATCTGTGATTTGATATTGCATAAAAACTGCATTATTTCTTGTCTAGCCGTGTTTTAAAGCCAAAAAAAAAGAGAATTGTTTCTGGTCAGGACATTTTGTCAAAAGTGGTGCAACGATGTTTAGAGGAATACTCCATGACCTTCATGATGATAACACAAAAATGGTTGCTATATTAGTTGTAAAAATTCAGAATAAAAAAAAATATTCTCAACAAACCTGTCACTCAATGTACTATTTATACTCTTTTTATTTAGTATTTTAGAGCAAGTGTGTATGTGGAGCAGATGTCACTTGCTGTTCATGATTGGCTCTGCAGTTGTCTTCACTGAAGTAGGGAGGGTTATTTTTTTGTTTTCCCCCAGATCTGCAGACTACATGGGCTGGACAAACAAACAAATAGATCGATGCAAGTGTACATAAGTGATATGCGTGCTGACCAGAAACAATTCTCTTTTTTTTTTTGCCTAATGAACGTACATTGACTGACATCTTTTTATCAGTATCACAACATATAACTTGTACCTACAAATGAATCAGCTATGTCTGGCTGATTCAATGTAGCAAATACATTTGATGTAAATTGTATGCTTTGCAGACTGCTGGCATTTACTCCCTAAATGTACCAGAGACTGGTTATTTGAACATATAACTTGTACCTACATATCACATCGCAATGCCTAGCTAATTTAGTGTAGCAAATACATTTTTATAAATGTTTAGGTCTCCCTGACTTCTGACATCAACTCTGTTTTAAGTGTATAGTTACAGAACTAGTAGCAATACTAGTCTCCAATGATGGGTGGGGCTGTATACATTTAAAGAGATATAGACAAAAGTCAGCGTTATAAAGAGAAATGAGCTTTGTCAGCAAACATAGTTGTCTTCATATATTTTTATAGTAAGGGTATTTTGTATGTTATGTGCACTTAGGGATGGGTGTGATTTATCAGTTAGGCATAGGTCAGTTATTCATTACCCATGAAAGGAGTGACAAAAAACAACACGTTTAGAAAGTGTATTTTGTGAGTTATGTACACATACAAGATGGATGTGATTAACTGGTCAGGCAAAGGGCAGACATACATTACCAGAGAATTGAACTTTAGACCTGCACTTAGCTGCAACTGGAGTATCATTTTTAGCTCAACTGATCTGAGGTTCAGTAGTGCTATAGGCATGGTAAAGCATCTGTCTGTCTGTCTCGTGTAAACAACTAAACGCCAAAAACCACACGACCGATTGCCTTGGTATTTGGTGGGGACATTAGTTCAGGTGTCGAGTTGGGAAATTGTTCAAAGCAAAATGATCACAATACAAATGTATTATTTGGGTAAAAAAAATGTTGGTTTTGGTCAAAAACCTTAAACCCAGAACAATTTGGCAGATGTGTCTTAATTTCATGGAGTGTTCATAGGGATGTGTAGATGAAGAATTGTTCATGATATGATGATCCCATTGGCAATATGCAAATTAGGTCTAAACAAGTGTCTTTTTGGTAAAAAAATCTTTAATTCCAAAACTAAACTTGGCTTAAATTTTATAGGGATGCATTTTGGAATGTGTAGCTGAAGAAGTAGTAATGACATGATGATCCCATCAGTAATATGTAAAACTCTCATTTTGGTCCAAAACATAAATTTCTAAAACTACCCACTGAATGGGGCTGAACTTTGGTGGGAATGTTTCTGGAAGTGTTGTTCTACAGATATTGTTCACAATACTTTGACACAATTGGACATAGCAACCATGACCATGCCCTTAGCAACAGTCAAATTATGGTGTATACTACAAAGATAAAACCAGGGATGAACAAGTGTGGATGAACTTTAAAAAAAATGTATGCCTAGTAACAAGACCATGCCCATAGCAAATGCCAAATAATCACTTATGTTGCAAAGATAACAACAGGGATGGATAAATAAGTGAATAAACAAATATATGAAGATGTGCCTTGCAACAGGACTGTGCCCATAGCAACAGTCAAATGATAGTTTAGCTTGTAGATCGTACATACATTACCATTATCTGCTGTATTAGAACCATGCTGTAAATGACAAGTATGTGAATGGTGGAGAATAAATCAGGGAAGGTGCTGTATTTACATAAACTTGATAGGGAAGTTTATAAAAGCCACAACCATAAATCATATCATAAAGACACAGACATAGACTAAATATGTGAAGAATGCAGCATCTTCACTGCTGGTATTTATCATAGCCTACACTATACTTCTGCACATAAACATTAAATACATTTCTCACTCATCTCCAGTTTCATCCAATGTCAAATGAGTCCATTGCCATACAAAGTCAAATAAGCCCATTGCCAAGCATTGTCAAATAAGTCAATTGCCATACACAAATTTGATTTTGTGCTATTAAAATTGTATAAATCTTTTTAGCCCCTAACAGATGAAGTCTGGGGACCCAGTATGTTAGTTCCCATGTGTCCGTCCATCTGTCTGTTCATCCATCAGTCCATGCACACCTGTATCTCAAACATGCTTAGGCCATTTTCAACTAAACCTTCAACAAATGTCCAGTACTATATTCCACATATGCATGTCACTTTGTTTTGTGACTTTTGCAATAACGACCAAATGGCAGTCATTTCTGTACACCAAAATACATACATTCACACTATTGCTAAACTTAAAACTGAAAATACCCCCAAATGTACATAAAATACGTAGTAAGCACATTCAAAAACTGATTGCTAATGCAAACATGATTATGTATTCTTGCCAAAATGTTAAACTATTGTTTAACATGTGCATCCTTGTTAACAAGTTTCATACCACGAAAGCAAAAAATATGCTAATTAGTCTAATTTATATGTAGAAATTTCAATTGCGTTACCAAAGAAATATGATTCTAGAAAGTGTCATTTTATTTTATTGTACGAATTATAAAAAAAATATGAATTAAAAGTATCTATTATATGATTATCTGATTGATTACGAAATTGATTTACACAGTAAACCCCCAACCCAAAACCTAACCTCTGACCCCCTTCAACAGAATACTACTCAGAGCCACCATTAAAGCATTTCTTTTAGATTTTCTCAATTCCTCGTCCCTGTACAATTCTCTGAACACGCTACATCTCTTCATTCACAGATAGAATGCCACAAGGCATTAACCACTTAACAATGATCAATTTCATGTATTGATTTGCATCAAGTGTTTTTTTGTATTTTTCTCTTACAGTACGGATACAATAACAGTAGTCTATAAGATCGGCACACTTTTCAAAGGCAAGCCAGAATTAGTTCACGACTTCAACTTATTTTTGCCGAGTAATTACAGGCTATATATTGACTCTGGGTCGAGCAGTAAGGTGACTGTTAGTATTGATGGAGAGAACCCTATACCATTAGATAGTCTGGCTGAACAAATAGACACAAGTGAAGCAAGTGTAAGTACAATGTTTAGAGATTCTATACTTTGTTTGATTTGATATAGATCATGGAGATGTCAAGGAGTGAAAGCAATTTGCATAATTTGCACTTCACTGTCACTTTGATAGGTTCACAGTACTGTGTAGTCATAGCAACCTTTGTCTTACTGTCTTTCTTTCTATATATCTGTCAATGCAATCGTCTGAGTATATAGACGTAGTATCTGCATATGTGCACGTGCATGTGTGTGTGTGTGTGTGTGTGTGTGATGAAGTACTAGTATATTACACTCTGTGTGTATTTGTGCATGTTTTATCTGTTTGAATACTATCTGTCTAGGCACTCATTAAGTGTGTGTATCTGCTTTATCCATATCTCATCACCCCTATGTTTGTGTTTTTATCTATTGCCATTAATTAGTTGTCTTGTTCCATAAGGACGGTGCTACCTGTGGTGAATTTTAATATCCACTCCTATATATGTACAGGAGTCAATGTAAATGGTCCACACATGACTTGACTTGGCAATTCCACATCAGATGAAAAAAGCTACAATATGACACCATTTAGTCTAGACAAAGTATGATTAGTTGGTTTTCATAAAATATTGTTAATTGTAACTGATACCTAATGCATACAATGACTGGTTTTATATTGTAGCCACAGTGTATAACATCAAGCACCAATGTATATAGATTAAAATGGTCCTAGAAAACAAAAACAACATACAAATTCAGAATTGATTTACAGTAATCAATTCTGAAGGAGAATATGTGAATGTTAAGGAGAACTCAAGAGTTAATTAATTGTAAACATACCACAAATGAAAAAAATCTGATTTGTAATTAGCACTTCAGTCGTATCATTATTACCGGGGTATGTGTTATTCTATCATGAGAAACATTATCTCATATCAGAAATACAAAATACTACACAGATATGCAAAATATAACACACTTCACTATCAGAAATACAAACTATAACACACATACAGATATAGGTGATTTTATATTATTTTGTTGCAGGGCAACACTGCAGCAGGAGGTTTTGCAGCATCGAATGCTAGTCCTGATAATGGTCAAAGTGGTACTACTACTCAAACACAGATAGAAGCAGATATTGCACTATTGAATGAGGCTTTATTGAGCCTAAGACAAAACAACTCAGAGATACCCCAACCACTGTCAACAGATTGACATGTGCAATGACAATATCACAAAACATTACCACAGTGAACATAGCGATGTGTGCAATGACAACAATACTACAAATGTATAAGGTTCAGGCTAACACTACAAAGGTGTCCAACATATGTACCAGAGACTCAAAAGTGAACCACAGGATATGCTATGTTTAAACTGGTCATGTTGTAAACACTTCCCTTGGTGTATCCCTCACCAGTTATATGTTATATGATAATGTGTAAAATGTCTTCTGGCACAGGCAAATTTCAACGCTTAAATTATTGTACTGGAATAAGTATTAAAACGTGCATTGTTTAAAAATAAAGTTGAATGAGTTGCTTGAAAGAAAGCCATTAGAGGCTGACATATAGTGGAATCCTTGAGACACAATATACATTCACTATATTGGCTTCCAACGAAGGATTTGATAAATACATGGCTTCTATGGTAATGTTTACCAAGCATGAGTGGAATTATGAACATGGCAAGGTTGAGTATAAAAAGAGAACTGAAACACCGATCGAAACTTACATGATAATTTAAATACAGAACAGTTCCCACTTTCACTACTAAAGGCACTCCTTTCAATAATCACTCTCTTGCCCAAAATAATAACAAATTTTCAGTTTTGTTAAGCAATATTTTGCTTCAGTTTGCATAGCAGTTATAGAATAAGTCTCAATAAATAATTTTTAGTCCCCCACCCCCACCTTCAGGGACTATTGCAATGGGTTCTGTACAACCGTGCTTACTCAGATATGCAATAGCCAATTTCTTTTAAATCATGCACAAAGGTGACATGCCATATGGGACATATGCAGTCATTTTGTTTAGCAACATATGCAAATTAGACCGCATGACAGCAATATTAGTAGTTAAAAATCAATATTTACAGCATAGCTCAAAAACTGTAATACATACAGACTCCATTCAAGTGTCCACCCCCATATTATCAGGTACAGGCTTACTTTTAAGACTTTGACCTCGACCTTCAAATTCTATTATCAAAATCAAACTATTTCCTGCATACAGCAGACAGTCTGCAGCATTTAGGTGTGGCCAATTTCTTTTATAATCATGTCTAAAGGTAATGCAGAACAAGAGACACATGTACTCCTCTATTACTTTCGGTGCTCATATCTTTTTTTATACAGACTCCATTCAAGTGTCTATCCCCCATATTATTTGGTGTAAACTTACTTTTGAGACCTTGCCCTTTGACCTTGACTCTCATCAAAATCCAGGCATCACAGCCACTTTTTAGCATTTAATTGTTGTCACTGATTTCTTTGAAATCACGTCACCTTTAACGTCAAGTAGAAGTAAAGTGTTTAAAGGGACTGTGTAAGTGTCTGTGTCGTCTACGATGACTTCTTATCAAACGTTTGCTTGTTATCAACATTTTGCTGTGAAAATGACTATATATGAAAATAATAGTCGAAAAATATGAAAGCTATGATTTCCCCCTCACTGTTATAATGGGACTGTAAGCAGTAGCATTGTAGGTGTAAGCATACAGTCTGTGTTTGACAAACCACCCACATAGCGATGAATATCGGTAATATATTATGTCTGTAATATTTACACCTAGTAATGAAATTCTTTTAGATAAATAATGAAAAAGAAACAAGAATCGAAGAAGGAATAGGAATGAAAGAGTAGAAAATAGTGTATACAAAGAGTCAGTAAAAATTATTTAGATGAAAGGAAACTTAAAGTGAGGGATTCCAGATTGTGTGTGTAAAAGTAATCAAATAAGGCTAAACTACAAATTGCCACGACCAGATTATTTAAGAGGACACGCTGTAAGCAGATGCAAATCTAATCTTTAAAATACATTGTATTTATTTTAAATAAAATCTAAAAGGCCTTGCCCAACGTAGCTAATATGTAGCAACAAATATACTTTTAAAAAAAAAAATTGTGCAAAATTACAAAATGCATCAAGATAAGAGGAGTTTTTCTTCGTTGATGTCACAGCAGAGTAGTTGTACTTTTTGCCATCAAAGTAACTATGTCACATCATACCAACCTTTGCATACATTTCCAAATTGCAAACAATTCGGCAGACATTTTGGTGGAACACTCAAAGGATAATCACCTACTTTAATATATTGAGGATTTCTACCTAATTGGACTTTATGCACGGCATCCATTTCCTAAATTGATTTGACTGAAAGAGACTCTACAGCATCTCTAAGTTTTAAAAAAGGGAAATTGTTGTCAAATTATAGAGCAGAGTTGAAGAAGGGTTTAGGTTAGATTAGAGTCTTGCTGAATTATTGAAGAAGAAATCATGTAGTAAATGTAGTGGTTAATGGTCACTAACTCTGAACATTTCACTTCAGTTCAGTTCAATATAACTTTATTGTCTTCATCAGAAAATTTTCTTTAGCTTCACCAAAGAGACAAAAACATAATTTTATTTGCAAAAATATACACAACTGAAGACTAAAACACTGATGTTCATACAAAAGGATACAAAAAATGACATTAAAGTTCAGCAAAAAAATTTACATCTACTTGTATGATCCAACCATGATACACGAAACTAACAATATACATGATTATAGTGATTATCAACTTACAAAGCACAGTGTGTCTGACATCTTTTACATCCAGGAAGTCGCCACCAGAATTACATGTAGAAGTTGGTATGCCCAGGTTTTAGGCAATATGAAAATTACCACAAATATACCTGTATGTCTAGGGTCTCTTTTTAATATCACTAATACACTTCTACAGTTAGGTTCTCTTTTTTTACACTCCGTAAGGGAAGGCTATGTAATGCGTATGTCTGTCTGTGTCTGAATGTATGGCTGTGTCTGTCTGTCTCTGTGGATATGATATCTCAAAACCACTTCACCATTTTTCATGAAACTTGCTGTACATCTTCCTTATGCTTATGACAAGATTTTAGTATCAATGAGTAGTTTGCATAATTAATTATTTCTGGTATTTATGCAATATCTTAAAAATGCAAGCTTCGAATTTCAAATAAGTTGGTACATATGCCAACAATAATAAATTGCATGCGTACTGTAAAGTTTTCTGTGTAGCTTTTGATTTTAATGAGTAATATGAATAATTAATAAATATAGGCAGTTTGGCAATATTGTAAGAATGCAGACTTGACATTTCATATAACTTTCTACATGCATTGATAATTACAAAGTACACATACAATATAAAGCTTACCAATATAGCTTATAATTTTAAATGCATCAATGGTATAATTGGTGATTTTTTTTGGTAATTGGGCAATATCTTTAGAATGTAAACTACAAAATTCATATAATTTGACACATACGTTGATGATGACACCACATGTATGCTATAAAACTTGTTAGTGTGGCTTTTGATTTCAGTGAGAAATTTGCATAATCAATGATTATTTACCATTAGGCAATATATGTTGAATGCAATCTGCAAATTTATTATATCTTGGTACATACATTGATACTGACAAAGCACAAATACATTATATAGCTTGCTGATGTACCTTTTGTATTTAATGAGGACTTTGCTAATTGATACAAATATTAGAACTTGATACCATATACAGAAGACAATAAAAACAGCATCATAGCACATACCTATCGGTATAAATTTATAGATATTTATATATGTGTGTGTGTGTGTGATTGTGTATGTGTGCATGTGTATGTATATATTTAATTTAAAGAAATAAAAATATATGCCTAAAATTGTCATGTATTAAGATATGGTCTAATTACCGAAAATAATTAGTTATGCAAATGAGTCATAACAACTTAAAGCTACACCAACAAGTTTTACGGGAATACAGGATGCATGGACTTTGGTATCATCAATATATGATCCAAATTATATGGAATTTAAAGCTTGTGTTCTTAAGATATAGACTAATTACTGAAAACCGTTAATTATACAAATAACTCATTAATATTCAAAGGTGCTTATCGAAACCTATTCAGTTCTTGGGATTACCATAAGAAAGATACGTAGCAAGTTTCATTATAATTTGTTCAGTAGTTTTTTCAAATATCTTACAGACAGACAGACAGACAGACAGACAGACAGACAAAAATCATAACCTTCCCTTACGGTAAATAGGAAACAGTGTTTCCGTAAATTCTAAACGCCAGCTGTTCATAGTATAAACTCTTGAAGTCAATAATCAAAGTGAAATATGATACAGGAATTTAAAAAAAAATATTGTGTTTTATTGGCAAACGATATCAATATACACGAAGTGGTCAATTATTTCAATATTAAAGAAACACGATAATCCATGGATCCAAGGCTATAAATATGAGAAGGCGGAAATGATTTGGACGAAAGCTATGAGTAACACTAACGACGATGTGAATCGTAATAACGAATGACATGAAGCTGATACAGTTGTTCAATTTAGTTTGGTTAATACATCACGATTAGCTTGTCTGTGGTCTCAACCAACGTCATCGACGACCTTATGGCGGGTTTCTCCACTTGAGATAAGTGTTACAATCACCGAATTAATCGGATAAATAAGATAATGTGGATTGTCTGATTCACATACGAATTGCCCGTTGAAAATGTATCCTGTCCAGATCGTCTTCACCAAATTTCACATCCTGAGATTTATAAAGCCGCAAATGTATTTTACATCTTTGCTACCTCGATTAATATGATGATATGAAGCATTCATTACATGTATAGCCTTATGACAACAGAAGTTGATAGTGAAATGATTGTGCCTTCTTTTTACATATAATGCATTGCAGCAAATGAATAGAATCTGAGGAGTCGTGGAAGTTCAAGAAGATTGACTAAGCGTATATAAGGCCAAATAAAAAAAACCAGTGTGTTCCGATAACCCGACCGACTCTAGTTTAAGCCTCCAACCCTAAACATTGTTTTGCATGCAAAAGGTAAAATTATAGTAATATTAAATTTACTTCTATTTCCGTGTACACCTTCATGTCTTTGCCTCATATATGGTCACTTTAAAAAGTATATTCCAGAAACAATCTGATTAAAATCCGATGTAGATGTCGGCTAATCGTTCATTGCTATTTTACTATGTTATTTTCAGGAGGCGATCAGGCTAAAAAATGTAAACATATGTACCAAGGTCAATTCAGGCAAAATAACGAAGGTAAAATAGCAATGAACGATTAGCCGACATCTACATCGGATTTTAATCAGATTGATTCCAGAAAGAACCATGTCTTTTTAGTCTGTATCAGTAGAGTCAGCATAATGTGGTTGTCTACTTAATTTATAATTGTCTTCATTTACGTCTTTTACACCAAACTCTTTTTAACATCAAACTCTCACGGAAGTATTATGACCGGTCGACCGACGAGTATCTTAAGTTGGGGTCGAAGTAATTTGTAAACAAAGTAAACTATAATTCCAACCTACCCACCCTATTTTCTGAAGTCGTGTTATCGGAAACAAAAACATTTATTAATTTTGCCTAACAACAGCTGTATGTATTCTCACAATTTTGTAATTTCTTTTAAGAACAAACCATGATGGCGTACAAAATACTGTGATGACTGTTTGAACATTTATATTATATACATGACACTTAATCTGGTTAGGAAGGGGTTTCATGGGAGCATTTTGATATCGACTTGTGATAGCCTTAGTTTCATCTTCGGTGGTCTCGTTTTGTCTCGGGCAGTATCCTATCTCGTCGGGGACAGTAAGCTGTCAGATTTTGCCCCTTTCCCCTCGACTATTCAAGTCGTCTCGTGGTTTCCACTGTATTCCAGTCAGAAATAGGTCTTGCACAACATGGATCACTGAACTGATTATATATGAAAGACATAATTAAATAAATAAATAAATAAAAGTGTCACTTATGACAACTCTTCTATGTGAGATATAAGACCCAACTTGTTCTCCATTTTGCTTATATTGCTGATGGTTGCCCATGAAGCCCGTAATGTTTATGTAAGGAACGAGAAGAAGGAGGAGAAAATGGAGGGGCGTGGTACGAGAAAATATAGGGGTGCGAAGGGTGGTCTTAACAGCTCTTGGTGTATGACTCTTTAAACCAAACCACACCCTCCCCACCAGCAACCATCGTGGTGATGTTGTTCCCCCCCCCCCCTCTTAACAAAAAAACCCACAAAATAAAGGTAGAAGGCAAAGTCTCTGCTGGCTAAGTATCTCCAAGTACATGTATAGGTTAAGGCTAATCATAAAAGATTTCAGATTTCTCCTTGCAAAAGTCACATCTATAATGTAAAGAAATACGTCATATGTATTCTGATGTCGATTGTAAATGTAGATACGTGTGTAACAAACAATTGTACACCTGCAACAAGTGGGGGAGGAGTACCGCACAATTGTACGTGTAGAAATCTGTGCTTAGCAGTCGATGAGAAGTGGTACGAAAATTCTTTACTCATTTCGAGAGAACGGAGCACGAATCTTTTTTGCAAGCGCGAACGGAAATCTGCAAAATAAAATTGACCAAAATATTTTCTCCTCAGGTCCCCTGCCATTACAATTCTGTAATTCTGTTCGTTCCCTTGTATAAACTCCAAGATTCCATAGTGTGTAAAAGTATACAGTAGACACCGCTTGAAAACACTGTGTCAACATTTTGACAGCTACGGGGTATAAATTAAGAAGAATACCGCCGTGACTCTAAAAAAACAAATTGTCAAGTTGTTATCAACTCGCCCAATACACTTTTCGTGTAATCTAAATTAAATCTATTGGTCAAACTTTGCACACGTTCATGGCACTTTCTTATGCTTGCGTCACATATAGGAAGTTTCTGATTCGTTGTTAATTTAATTTAATCTCCTGTCAGTTACAAAGCCACGCCCTACCCTGTACTATCATGTTTTCAGACGTGTTTCGTGTAATGACGACATTACTTTAGTGAAAAAAGGTACTATAGCACCAAATCGTCTGACATTGCCCATGTTCAAGAAATTATATTTTTTATTGCAATAGTTCGCGAGGGGAGCGACATGGCGCCACTCCAGGAAAAAGAGTAAACCTTGGTTTCTGGAAAATCGTTTTATGATTTTACATCTCCTATATACTATGCATGATTTCATAGAAACACCAAGTTGAGCCTCATTTGGTGATTTTTGATGTGGTCACATTACCTAATGGTAATAAATAGAAATTCATATACAATGGGTGAACAATGAATATTCATAACTTCTAAGTGCTTACTCGCCTACAATGGGAGAAAGTTCAGGATTATTCTGCAGTTAAATAACAGCGAGCAGCTATAATGTTAAAACCGGCATGCCGCTGGGTCGACGACCCTGGAGACATAAGTACATGAAAAGCTTTCAGTAAAACAATAAATACATGAACAGTGTTCTTTTGATTTGAACATTTATTCTTGACATTTTATAGCATCACATCATTACCGCTCCTCCGGTAAATCTAGGTGCCATTACATGACATTTAATGGACCGTAATGTCGCCAATGAAGCATGCTACGAAATGTTCTACACACCAACTAAGATTGAGTACATTTTGATTACTCTTATGGCACACCTGACCTTTGGTGGGAGACAAGTTGAAAGAGTAATATGACTATTCTCCTCATCACGTCCAGTAAATCTAATTTTAGTTGCTTTATCATAGAGTAGTATCGTCATACTTTAACCTTACGGGAACCTCGTTTTGATTTCTAGTCCAGAGTAATCATGCAAAAGACAATGCTATGAAACTTACAATAAAGGTGAAGCACATACAACGTAAGAACTTCCATATTTTGGTTTAAAACAAGCCTACAACGTCACCGGCGTGATTTATCAATTATAATAATCTATCTTCAAAAAATAATTTTCCATGCACACATGAACATTTATGATTTTGTTAGGATATGTTCAGACTCGGACAACCACTGTTATTATTTACGTAAAGAACACAGACATAAAACTTCTGCTTGTGATTGGATAAGTTTACTACCGATGTTTTTTTTTCTTTTTCTCATTCATTCGTTTTTCTTTTTGCTTACATTTGCGTAAAAATGATGACCCAGTACAATGTAAATTTACTTTGATTGTATTAATTGTGAGATAAGCCATCACCTTTATAATTGGGGACCTGGTAGGATAGAGGTTGCAATGTGAATGACTTAATCCTATGCGCTTATAAAGGCTGCAATGGATTGTGCTCCCCAGGGAGTTGAGGAAGTATAAAGGGCCGTTGTGCCGCTATAGATCCATGCCAGGGGTAATAATTGTAAAACGCCTTAAGCACAGAGTGGCAAAGCGCTATATAAAAACCAACATTATTATTATTATTATTTCGACGTGTCCCTGTCAACTCGAAGTGACGGAACCTGACTTAAACAACCAGAGACATGATGATATGATTGACGGAAAACAAGAGTTGGTACCACGGTTGATCGTAATGATTGCAAACCGGAGTGCAACATACTTCAGTTTTTTAAGCTCATAACTATTGATCGAGTATTTACATAGTTCACACTGTCGTTGCGTCAATAGATTGATTTGTCGGTATCACGGAGTGCAATCGATTTCTATGCTGTCCTTAAAATGTTTACAACACATCTGATTATTCTATTAGGAAGTGCTAAATTCGGAAAGAATTCGATTTGTCGATATGCTAAATAACCAGATAAGTCAATAATCGGAATGTAGAATAAAAATCAGGAATATTATGATTGGTACAATTGCCAAATTGCTCCATCAGCTATTCAATTATTATATTTCACGTAGTAGACTCTTTGGCATTTGAAATCATTTACGCGAAACGTTCCCCAAGCCCACTGAAACATTTCAACCATTTCAAGAGTATTCACTGTTCATACAAACATTATGTAGTCGTCTATTTATCTACCAAAATTGAATGTGAATGTGTGTGTGGCGCTAGATATCTAGATCGGCGTGACTGTCCGTCTCACCACCCTCCTGTCACGTTAAAAACCGTCCCTTCATCATACTCTCGCTTCAAACATAACATCTTACACAGCTCATAGGACTGTAACCTATGTGGAGCAATAGTGACACTCAAGTCAAGATTTGTTTGTTAACGTTTATTTTGTTTGTGTTTGTTTTACTGTTTTCGCGCCAAATCATCTGTATGTAGATTAGAAAAATAACAACAACATAATAAGTCTTGATACACGAAGAGTTACAAATGTAATACTTGACTACACGAATAATGGCGATTCTTCACTTTATTTTTTTCAATAAAACTGCACCACACATCTTATAGGGAATCCGAAGTGTTTCCTATAGCCGGTTGTATGATTCGGTTAAGCAGTGAACCAAAACGAAAACGCACATGCACTTTAAAATTGCGTTCTTTCACATGGGTAAAGTAGTTTTGCTTACGTGTAGTACACTTATGATACGAATGAATAACTTCATGGAGAACACTGCAATCTTATCTTAAACAGAGTACTCCTGAAAACCAACCTTTTCTTTACATTATGAGGTATTATCTAATGCTGTTTGAGTACAACACATTCACAGGGTTCTATAGACTATAAGCTGTCAACTTGTGTAACGTAATAACAACCTTCCCCCAGTGTCGATTATTAGAACGAACGAACGAACGATCGAACGAACGAACGAACAAACGAATGAATGAATGAATGAATGAATGAATGAATGAATGAATGAATGAATGAATGAATGAATGAATGAATGAATGAATGAATGAATGAATGAATGAATGAATTGAATTGAATGAGCGAAGCGTCGCTAAGCAACTTGGACATTGGATACAGTTAGTGAGATTTGTGGTCTTAGACTGTTTTAATGTAATGACACGGAGGAATCGTTAATTCTACGTCTGACTCAGTGTAGGTACTAAAATCACATGAAAGGGTTTGACTGTTCTTCCGTGTGACATAAACTATTATTTATCACGTATATTTCTATTCATTCAGGTGGAAGATCCAGGGCATATGTAAGGTTACAATAAGAATACATAAAACCTATTCAATATGTATCCAGAGTCATACGACAGTGGCAAAGGAGATTTCTGCTAAGATATTCACACACTATAAATATTTCTGCGACACGTTGATATAATTAAGTTATTGAATTGACGTTGGTTTAATTATGCTCTCTGTATATCTCTGCATTTTTAAGAGCTATACATTTTCTCAAGTGGCAATACGTTATTACACGCTGATTATCCGCACGATAGAGTCACCGCTACCATCTACTTGACAATGACATTTTTCACCACATCGAATAACAGTAGTTTTAGTTTGTGTCTAGCATAGTAAGCCGAAACCTCGATTGCCGCTGTAGTATTAAGGTAGAATGGCACCAATTTATCTGTAATATCAAAGCTCAGAAAGTTGCTATAGAAACAAAAATTCTGATCCTTTTGAAATGATTTGGGGGTTCACCGTCTTGTTTTCAAGGAAATCGACAAGCTTTTATTTTCCCATTGAATTAATATCGTACTTGGTGGCCATATTGGATTCTCAACTGGCCTCTTTTTTAACATATTTGTACGCGGAGACCAAACATTTTACCTTGATTTTAACCGAAAATGGGTTTGACTTTTCTTGTCTCGCTTTGATGTTTATAATGACATTCAAATTGTCATAACCAGGGCACGAATAGTAGTTATTCTGACGAAGCAAAATGTGTCAATGAAAGCACACGACAATCAATATGATTACCTCGAACGTATTCTCATGATTCTAGGTTATTTTGGATTGAACTGTCAACATAAAACTTCCCTCTTTCTTGCATTGATGAATACCCTGAATTTGAATATATCGGACCGGCCTTGCACAATATTTTCACCCATTCATTCTTCATAGAAAATTTGCGGAGTTGGTTGTAATCCGAGATGAATGTCTATATGAATGCGAATCTAATAAGAATTTATGTGAACTGATCAGCAGGTCGCAATAATTGTGTAATGTGTCCTCCATAAAGAATCCCTACAGTGCTGTCATGAAAACCCGGTTAAACATATATTATTGCTTATTGCTGCTACCTACATCACTCAAGGGTCTGTTTGAGTATTTAAGTGTAACACATTAATCTGGTTCATAGAGTCAATGGACTATAAAACAAAAAAAGACGAAAATACTGTTAAAGTATCTCTTGCAAAACCAGAGATTGAAAATTTATATCGTAGTCGAGTGCTTCTCACAGCTCGTTCATCGATAGCAACGTGTGTGTAGTATATATAATACTGTATGGAGTTGTATGAATTGGGGTAGACCTGGGTGTTCAAGAAATGGTCTGTATTGAACTTAAGTAGATGTGGTAAACGCAAAAAATTATCAATTCACTCTTTGGAAACATGTACTATAAAAAGGCATATATATATATATATATATATATATATATATATATATATATATATATATATATATATATATATATATATATATATATATATATATATATATATATATATATATATATATATACATTCTGTATATATATATATATATATAATTATATAATGTGTGCGTATATGTGTGTGAGTATGTGCGTGTGTCTGTGTGTCTGTGTATAAAATACCATATAATTTAAAAACAAATGAAACTCGCTCAAATTAAGTACAAATTAAAACAAATTGAGGAAAGAAAGGTGACACTTGTAGGATTCGAACCCACGTCCCCTGAATATATATATATATGTGTGTGTGTGTGTGTGTTATGCATTTGTAGTACCATATAATCCAGATGTAACAAGTTCATCCTACTTGCACGATTGAAAAATAGTCTGTTAAGAACTAGAGTTCATCTCGTATTCATTGCAGTGACGTCGCCTCACGCGATGAAGTTGATCAATCAGACGAAATTGCGGGTTGTGAAGAGATAGGGCTTCTATTACACTGTACATAACACTTAAAGGGATGCGTTCAGGCAATTGCCTACTATACTATAGCAAGAATGTAAATACACATTGTACGCAAATTAAAACAGGTCATCTGTAGCAAGAGGGGAAACTACAGAATGACTGTATCGGCTAACTCTTTGACATTGTTAATTTACACAAATCCGTAAATTGCATAATGTACACAAACAAAATATATTAACTATGGAATACATTCATTCCCTGGTTATTTGATATAACTAGGGTAGTGAATACAAACTGTGTCTGTAGGAAAGCTGACTCGCACGCAAATCTATCCATGTTGTCCATATAGTATATTTCAAGTTTATGTCATGTGACTAATGAAAAAAATGATACAAATTAAGTTAACAAGATTCTGCAATAAACGTTTACAGGCTGTTGAATAAAACATTATCTCTGTTGTCATTTTGTAAAAAAAATGTAATTATGCGAAAAAAATATGGATCTGAAAAATTATGGATATGAAAAATTAGTAATGATAAAATTGTCATATTTTTAGAAATCGTGTCTACAAAGCAGTCATATAATTGTTTAATACGTTGATCAAAAACAATATCAAATGAGCATTTTTGAAAATTTTGCTTAACTTTTAACTGCAACGCCCAAAAATGGAATTTTCGATCAAAATTTCCCATAGTTCCTTGTTACATGTAAATCAACGCTTGTTGTGGGAAGGTTCATCTCAACATATTTAGTTATTCAAACAGTCCACGTTAAATTATTGCTCAGATTGCAAATAATCTGGCATGACGGACAGCCATGATAGACCTTAATAACCAGATGTAAACTGGGAATGCCTTCTGCCAGGGCAAAGTCTTTAAATATGTTCGTGCACACGCTAATTGTTGGAATGCAAAATTCTTAGCTATAGCTATATCATGCATGATATACGTATACCTCTTTATTGACCAATTAATGCGAAATGATATGAAATTTGAAACTTGCACACTTAAGATATTGCCTAGTTACCGATAAGATGTGGCCTGCCTAATTGATAACAATCTTTAACTGTAACGATCATACCAAGATTTTGTCCACCATGTATAACGTTCCAAACCGACTATGTGTAACGCACCAGTTCCGCTTCGTTACTTCGTTAAGACGGTCACTCATACAAGAACGGTTGCATGTGATTACATGGGGTTAGACACTTGAATAGAGTCTATGTATTGAAAGACATTGATCTTACTGTACAACAGTCAACTTCAAGATGACATCAGAACGGACCTTCTAACTTACCCATTGAGAGTAAAATGTCTGTAATATTAATCATAACATAAATCCAAAACCAAAATGGAAAATTTTTTCTTTTTCGCAAATAACTTTTATTGACATTTAAGAAACAAAGTTTATGAAGATTTCGCAGAAAATTGCCGAGCCATATATGATATACCAACCCTTTCTTGATTATACTTGGCACTGTTTTATTAATTGATTCCCCCAAAAAATATCCGTTGCCTATCTGCACAACGCTTCAAGAGTCTGACCAAGAAATTTGACAAGACAAAGATGATGTAGTTGGCAAAGGAAAATATTTAAATGCAAACAAACAAACAAACAAACAAACAAGCATGCATACATACATACATACATACATACATACATACATACATACATACATATTACATACATACATACATACATACATACATACATACATACATACACACACATACACACATACACACATACATACATACATACATACATACATACATACATACATACATACATACATACATACATACATACATGCATACATACATACCTACATACATACATACATACATACATACATACATACATACATACATACATACATACTGTTACAGTTGCCTCGTGTAGAAAACAATGGAATGATGTGTTTACAAACAGTCTGTGTGCTTACATACATTCTATTGTAAGAGGTACTATAACCTATTTATCTAAGACCACGTAACTAACCCTGCAGTATACGTCATACTTGAATTGAAGTGAACAGAGCGTGATCAGCATAGACGCTGTTTGCTCCAGGGGCTACGACTTTCTTCACAGTTCTTCACAGCTTTATGCAAATATATACTTTTTACTCGCTAGCATAACCATAGACAGTGGAAACGCATAACCTACAACAAGCAATAAGTAAAGAGAAACAGTTGAAACAAAAGAGAGATCTGTCAGGACGGTTTCTTTTTTCGAACAGAAAATAATGACACCTGTGTCATACTATCAATGTGCCCTATACAAGCATTTTGCTAGACATTACTAATCAGGTGATTCTCCAGGTAATGATGGTTCAACAAATAAAGTGTAACGATAGTACATGAGTTTATATAAACACACAAGCAGTTCAACGTCCATCGCACACTGACAGGATGGCACAGGTGTCAATGCTAAAAACTTTGAACTTCTTGTGTGTAAACCATTTGATCTACCAAACTAATGAACAGTTTGGGTAACACAAGTGTAATATTTGGATAACAAGTTGTAATGATCAAAGTCTTCCTCCGGGTACTTGTTGCAATATCTGAGCAGTGGTGGGCCGTTTTACAAATAGAGGTGTAAAGGCAGAATGGTTTTACGTGTGCGTCATAAATGATAAAAGTGTTTGTACGCTTATATAACCTGCACTATGAACAAGTTATCATCCACTTGTTGGGAATCGATCAGTCTTAAAATAGAGATATCTACAAATAGGTAAGTAGGTAGGTAGGTAGGTGGGTAGATAGATAGATAGATAGATAGATAGATAGATAGATAGATAGATAGATAGATAGATAGATAGATAGATAGATAGATAGATAGATAGATAGATAGATAGATAGATAGATAGATAGATAGATAGATAGATAGATAGATAGATAGATAGATAGACAGCTAGACAGGCAGTAGATACGTAAATGAATAGGCCCTAAGACCGATAGTAGGTAGCTAGTAATGAACGTATAAATAAATGCATAAATACATAAATAAAAATATAAATAAACGCAAACAAACAAACAAACAAATAAACAAACAAATAAATAAATAAATAAATAAATAAATAAATAAATAAATAAATAAATAAATAAAAGATATCTGCCTGTTCAAATTTGGTTTCACCCTGTCTAACCACACCCTGGAATTACATTTCACCAGTAACAGCAATAATGATATGCATAGCCTTACATCTCTCAGTAGTACTTTGGTATCATAATTGTCACTTCTTTAGGTGTATAATGGTATATTCTTACCAGACGCCAACCGTAGTGAATATATGTGTAAAACTGAATGCTGCGTTTACCTACTCGGAGCAATTTTTGTCTTGAACGTTTTGCTCTAGGTCCGCTTTCACGAGTGATTGTTATAAAAAAAAATAAACACCCTTTTATTTAAAAAAAAATATTAGTGAATATAAATAGAAGGAAACATGTCTTAACATTAAAAAAACAACGGATACATGTATATGTATATATTGCCGCTACAGGAGCAAACTCACCTTGATATAGAATGACATTTCTGGCCCCTGAAATTCCGAGTTGAGTACCTGAAAATACATACCATAAAATCGTCAGAAAATACCTCTGATGTTAAGAATTTGCTGTTAAAAATATGACTTTAATACTATTATTATTAAATACAATTTGAAATCAGTGAGTACGTATTTGTGGTTTTGCTCTTAATTTGAGTCGTGTGTCTACAGGTCTACAGGTGTGTCTAAAAAAGGCTAATTATCTAATTATTATCGTTAATTATGTAAATTTATGCGAGACTGTTGTTTTTCGCGACCTGGAAAATTTAGGTCAAATATTTTTCACATGTGTTTCCTCTGGCTTTTTGAAAATTCTTACCGTAAAAGTTTACCGTATGTTTTATATTGGGGATGTAGACAGGAAAGAATGAACAAATCACATAGAACTTCAGTTTTGGGCCACAATACATGCAATACCCAAAGTTATCTTATGCAGAGTTCAAAAGTGAATGCGTTTTCATTCTAGAAGGCTTGAATCGTTGTACAGCACACGGCACTTTTTTCCCCGGAATTTATTGCAAATGATAGTTTTATTATTCATTTGTACAATCGGCTTTTCACTCAACAACGCATCATTGGCTGTTCCTATTGTTCGGCGTCGGCTGCGATGATTATGCAAGCACGTTCTGTGCAATGGTTGACGTCATTGCAGTGAGTCGAGTACATGTATATTGATATTGGTACGGTGACACTTGGACCAACGATCACCACTGCAGTGTACGTATGTGTGTACACTGTACCTCACAGTTAGTTAATCCTGACTCAGCTCAGCTGTGTGCCTGACTTGGACACGGACGTTATATTTAGACCAAATATACGCTAACTGGGAGCTATTTGGCAGAGATTCCTGTCCGGATGAGATTCTGGCAATGAGAACACGTACCGATATTCCATACTTTTCCTAGTTACAACAACGGGGCCGAGTCTCTCTAGACGGCCCCATCATCACTACGTCCGCGTGAAGTGACCTGACTTCACTTACTTTATACGTGCGTAGCTAGCGACTAGACTTCCTTTCCCGCGTCCTTCGCTGAGCCCCTGCATACAGGAAAACATGGCTGCCCTACGGAGTACAGTGCGATCTGTTACAATACTTCGGAGATTACTGTTTATTTCACTAATGTTGTTTCTGTCTGCTGCAATGACTTACTTCAACCAGGGTAAGTGTTTTGATTTTTTTTAATCAACTCCCCTTGTTTACAATGTCCCATAAATCACATCTGTCGCTACAGTGTGAACTTGTACATTGTACATTACATGGAGTTACAATCGGCGAAGTGTGTGAGGTCATACAATTACAATGTAACGGCCTGGCCAACAAACTGACAAGACTGTACGTCTAGTTGTACATGTATTGTAGGCACGAACAGAAACATGTACATTTTTTTTTACCACGAGTAGACTCAAATTTTACTCGTCAGCCGGCCACGCACCATCATTGTAGCATAACCCAGCAAAGTACCGGTACGATCATTATACGATTCGTGTACGTACATTTTTATGATTACAAAATTTAAAAACAAGTGTGTGTATGACAAGCTAATAGTACGCTTTGCTTGAAATGGACTTCCACTCATTACAATAGTACATTTCATTAGGCAATGTAACTTTGACTAACTATGCAAGATTAGCTCCAAGGCTGAGCATGGTTACGTTTTGTTCATGGCGACTCACAGTAGGTAAGCCTACACCGTGACGCTGTTACACGATCTCATTTTTGTAACTCTCCGTGCTTTTCGTAAATCCGAACTTTACGTTTCCCTTTTAACGAGAAGTGTGTTTACAGTACCAAGTCGATTCTCGCCTTTCATCTTTTCAATACAATGTCTAAAAATAGGACAAAGAAATCGAGAAGTCGATAATGGAACAGGTGGGTCGACAAGAGCACCGGGCCCGTCCAAACTGAAGGGGTTGCTCCTCAGGAAAACGTTATCAGATGAAGGGGAGTATACGATCAGTGATGCAGACGGAATCGCTGCCAACACCACCGACAACCAAACCGAAATAGAATGCAGTCCTCCAAGTAAGTTACGCCTTTAAATTATATTTAATATCTCTTTTAGCGTTGGATTTCTTTGCCAACCGTGTTGTTATCGGACGAAAGTGGAAACAATCTAATACGTCAAAACGTTCGCGTGACGTCACACTAGTAGTACGACAGTAACCATCCAGCGCGCGCCCCACTCCAGCTCCAACTGCAGCCCTCAAGAGTATCTAGCACCCGTGTCATGCATCATGTTGCTATGGAAACCTACTCTGTAGACACCTTACAAGATTACAGAAGATTAATGAAAACAAACAATGATATAAACATTTGCCATGAGAGACAAATATCATCTTGTCAATATTCTTGTTCATTCACAAGTTCACAGATCAATCAATTTAAATTCATCACATCACATTATGAATTTCACGCTTGGTCAACTGACCGCGTTCAGTGATAAGTTGCCGTTTAGATTTTACCGAAGTTCATTTCTAAAATTGATGAACAGTCATGCAGTGTACAAAACCCAAAGTTATACTCGTATCTGAGCAAGACACAACACAAAATACATGTAAACAGACTATCTGTAGCTGTTGCTGTGTTTTTTTCTCTGAACTAAAAACGCAGTCACTGTAAACAGTCTAGTGTTTTGGTAAAATTACATTTGTACCGAGTCGATTAGCTAAAGTCATATCGGCTTTTCCATCGACAGAGTTATTGTCAAGACGAGTCACACACGGGTAATAGCACAGACCCTCCACCTACCGAGGGTCTATGGCAATAGTAATGCTCGCGCTCGCGCATACATGTATTTAATATTTCTACTGGAACAACGAAAGAAGTAGGCGGGTACGTTACGGCACAGTCTGAGGATTCGGACTGTGCATGCCGTAAAGAGTATTGTTATTTACGACATTGGATAACAGTCCGGTACGACATTGGATAACAGTCCGGTACGACATTGGATAACAGTCCGGTGTTCATTTGAAGTATGTCCCTACTACATCCATGGTCTGACTCTAGAGAATGCAGGAGGGGGGGGGGGCGTATTGTGTTATTTGTTGTGTCTTGTTGGTCCTTTTCGTGTGAGCAATTCCAGTTCGCAGTGGTACAACTATAAAGCGTCTGTCGGTACATATAGTTATACCAAATACGAGATGACGTCCCTACCGCTGCATATCATTGGTCATAAATGCGACTCGTTCAGTGTATACCAGGATAACTGTGTTGTAATTTGTTGGCAACCTATAGTTAGAAGTAGAAGTGACCCTATAAATATCCTTGTATTGTTGCATGTACCACTCTACAAGTGATAAAAACAGTGTATATAGTATATGCATGTGATTTATTTTTTTTCCACTATTGAAAACACTTGATCTCGTATTAACTCAGGGTTTTAATAATACCGTAATGGCATGTGGTTGATACGTCACAGTATGATAAAATAATCGCAAATGCAGTACTGATGATTACCCCCTCCTCTTTTTGCCACGCTTTCTCGAGCTCTCAGACCGCTATAGAGAATCTATAATGGTCTGAGGCTTCTGCACAATATTAATTTGTTGACAATTGCTACACGATAGCAAACTGTGCAAACAGAATATTGCCGTAATGCGATCAGCGATGACCTCGGTGTCATGAGTGTGCATCACACACACACACACAACAACATTTTGTGTTTACAACATGCCAGTTATTCATTTCTATTATGTATGCTTAGTAAAGTAGTACTACTGCATCCATTGTTCCCTAAATCATGGTAAATGTGCAGCCATGCATACCGATAATAACATGATGTCTATGAATAAATCGCTGCAGACATCCTTAATGATCTGTCATTGTTACCTGTTTACAACAAGGCTTCGGACAGTATTATCCTAGTTGTAGGCCACGATCAATAATTCCTGTGAGATCTGTCCACTATGGACCTTTCGACAGTATAGGTTGTGTGGGCCTCTGAAAAACACGATTGCACGTGGGCAGTGTACAAGACTCTCCGGCTGTCTCTCACCATTTCATCGGTTGATGATATTGAAATTCAACCGCGTATCTACATTATTGATTGCAGAAAGATAAATATTTTAACGGATACGTACTCACTGACATGTTTTGTCATACGAATCTGCAATACACGTACTTCTTTCAATGAATGTACACTTTGGATAGCATAAAACGCCTACAGAATGATATAGGCCCCTAATATCAATTTCAAACATTGTAATTTTGTGCATGAATCCTGTAGTCAGATTTTTTTTTTGCAAGAACACCAACAAGATATATATATACTCCGATACAAAAGAAAAAGAAAAAATGAAAACGGGGAGAGAAATGGAAACGAGTTAATTGTTTATGAGTAGTAATGCGTCAGTTGCCGTAAGTGAGAACTTCATGATCCCTCGGGTATAATAAAAAAACAAACCTCCGTGTAGTCTAATAAGTGACCTTTTGCCTATTTATAGAACACATTCTGATATGACTTCCTTGCTGTAAAACACAGCTAGACAGTTACAGTATATCACAAAACATTCTTTCGTCGCGTGTTGCCCAAAATTGAGGCAAAGGTCATATGTGGGCAATTGTTTACTCAGGAAATCTGAATATATCTGACACTCGTGTCTGTCATAAATGCATTTAAGATATGTTTTTTTTTAACACAGGAAAAAGGTCGCGATTGTGCGACGTGTGTCCTGTCTGTATGTCAAGAAGAGTCAGTTTGGTTTGTTTGTTTGTTTGTTTTGTTTGTTTTTGGCAGACGACATCATTTGCATATCTGACGACCCTTTGTTTCCGATTGTGTGTTTTTAGAATAGAATAGAATAGAATAGAATAGAATAGAATAGAATAGAATAGAATAGAATAGAATAAAATAGAATAGAATAGAAATAACTTTATTGTCCACAGTGTATATATGGAAAATCGCTTTCAGTCACTCAGGTCAAAGATTGACATACAATAATCAAAGAACACAAATAACAACAAGACAGGCTAAAATTACGGAGACAGTGCTGATCAACAGCAAGTTAAAATGGGAATTGGATGAGATAACAGCAATAAAGACGACATAAACGTGAAGTTAAAGTTCCCTGGAATTTAAAATTGAAATTGCTGATGGAATAATTGCTTCATTAACATATACTTTGCATACTACCTGTACTTAGTAATAGTATATAAACATAGTTACATGATGAACAATCTGTATTTGAAATTTCGAGAAAAAACAAACGTTGAAGGAATATGGAAATCTAGAGAGATTAAAGACATGTCTATATTTAATAGTAAGTGATGCTAAATTACATACAGCAATAGAAACGTGTGTGTGTGTGTGTGTGCGCGCGCATGTATGTGTGTGTGTGTGTATGTATGTATGTATGTATGTATGTATGTATGTATGTATGTATGTATGTATGTATGTATGTATGTATGTATGTATGTGTGTATGTGTGTATGTGTGTGTGTGTGTGTGTGTGTGTCATCTCCTTACTGTGAGAGGGAGGAGACGAGACACATGGAAACTTAACACTTACGCGTGTCACACGACATTAACATTGCAAGACCAGGTTAAGAATATCCAGCACAGCGTCTTTTCTATCATTATATTATATAAAAGGCTAAAACTTGCCAAGTAATGTCTATGCTCGTTGTTGATTTTCATAGTTGCAAACTTAACTGACAATCACAGTACCCAAAATATTTTAACTCCCTGAATTGTTTGAGTTTAAATAACAGTAATAGTTATCCCATATGCAAAATTACGTGAAAAGATAAAAAAAATCCTAGATTTCTCCATGTATTATGTAAACCGGGCAATATGTTGTTGGTGCGAAATCAAGGACTCTGTTCACCCTGGAATATTAAATTTGTGGTTATCGATGTTATATTGCATATGAATATTTTATTAGTTACGTAGTATAGTGGTAAGAAGACTCAGGGGTTTGTGTATACACATGTATTACATAGTTGGTATTTAGCTCTAGTTGACGTCGCTCCACGCTATTGTTATGGGTGATGATATATATCACACTCTATGATGGTTGCACATTTCAAGTTTTACGAGAAATAGAAACTTTAGATAGCAAAGGAAGCTATAGGGATTGGCCCAGGGTCAAAATAATCATTTCCTTTTCAATATCCTATGACCTCGATAGGAAGTTTGGCATCATCAAAAGCACAGCACAAATTACCTCTAGTATCGACCAGGGACAAATGATTGATAACAGCAGATACATACTGTGACTACAAGAGCACTTTTATGATGTATCGGAATAATACTGTACGTGTGCTGTCACAGACCGCTATTGGAAATGTTACCATCACATTAAACATATTTCTTCTCGTATCACTCATGTCGGTTTCAATTCCACTTTTTTTTATTTTTAAAGTGCATAACAGACGAGTGGGTGTTACTGCAGAGTGTTAAATGTATATATACCGTATTTAAAGAGTCTCAGAACACTATGTGGCCATCCTTATGTTCTTCATACCGTAGTAGGAGAGAGAGAGTTTGCCTGGTTAGGATAATTGCGACACAGAAAATTCATCTTCTAATCGAACCACTCTGAAATAAAGTGAAGGCTATCATCCTCGTAAAACCACGCGTCGTAAAAACACCTGACCTATTTACGGCAAGAGTAGAACGTACACTTCTTGTACCATTGCTCCCGAGCAATAGCATTATGCATTCTTGTAATATCATATACTGTGCACAGCTCAACTCTATTTTCAGTTATATTTTTCTTTCCTTATTTATGTTGAACATTTCCATGTACTTGGTGAACGGCAATCAAACAAGTAGCTAAATTACAAAACAGCCAAATCGATAACAAATTTGACCATCGTGGAAATATGTAGCTGTTGTCATGAGTGAAAAAAAAATTGAAAGAATACCCTGAAGATCCTGAAACGAAAAGTCCGAGTCCAATATATATTGTTTTTTAAAAAAAAAGCTCATGAACAAAATTTTCTTTCCTCAAAACTCAGAGGCAGTATTTCATTTCCAGTGCACCTTTATCCTAAACCCACTGGTATCAATTCAAATTTGTTAAGATGCCCGCATGCCGTCCTGGATGTGCATCATCTGTAAAGTAATCTATGTAAACCATGATTCGATTCCGCATAGTGCATTTCAAATAAAACAAAGAAGACACCCCCCCCCCCCACCAACTACGGTCTCTGCAGTGTGTATATGATTGAAGACACGGTGTTGAAAACCTATGCCCGGCGTGCCTCTTTGATGATTTTCATGATGTTTCTATTCAGAACGATCGCACTTGACTTCATTATCTCTTTATGTATATCAACTGTGTACACTATATTGTTAGAAATACAGACAATTTATAAATATTCACCAATTATCAGTACATGCAATGTATCGTCGTAAAATCTAAAACTACCCTGGATTTCTTATACAGAAGTAACACACAAAAAGGTGAATTATATTGGCGCCTGATACTATCTCTTGTCCTAACAACATGGATAACATTGTAATGTTAAACGGGGGGTGTGACTCCTACGTCAAAATCAAAAGATGCATTTTAACCTCTATCAGTAGAGAAAAAATACGCGTGTTGTATCATGTCAGTTATAATGGGATTATTCATCCTGTTAATAACTAACCTAATAACTAACCTAATACTGAAATATACCATTGAAGTATTTTTATTTATATTATTTAGCACAAGTAGTAACTATATCAGTTCTGAAATATACTATTGAAATGTTACTATTAATATCTAAACCAATTCTGAAATAAGCTTATAGTATAAACTGAGAAAATTTCGAGAATGATCTCCACGGCTCGACTCTAAAGTGTTGGGAGAATTTCCAGAACCGTTTGCTTCAGCCTGTTTTGTTGTAGGTACAGTACGCTGGTAATATATTTTTCGTATCTGGGGAGTAATTGTAGCCAAACAAATAAATGCCGTAGGATGTGGTTTTTCATATATAATTTATAAATGCTCATTCTTGCGGGAAATTCACAAATTGTTCGATATCCAAAAACAAAAAGTTTGATGACGTCATCTCGAGTTGTGCAAATTTGATTATACATATAGAAATCAACCGCTGTCACATTGACCTTGGTTAGGAGTAATATGTAAAGTTTGTACAACGCAAAATATGCAACGAACACTGCACGATGGTTTAGTCTGCTCATAGAAGCTCAGTGAAAGTACGGAGGTATAGGGGATTCTTAAACCTCTTTGGTGAAAATAAGCTTTTATTTATAGTCGTTAGTTTGTCTCATTAAATTTAGGATGAAGTTGTCATAAAAATGTGATCTTGAAATATACAAAATATTGAAATGTACATCTTAAGACACGTGTAACCGGATACATTTACCTGATGGTGAAAGCGCGACATTTTATATAACAACTTGAGGTAAATCTTCCTGTATTTGGACATTAAAGAGATTATATCGTTTGATCGATAGACCAAAAGTCCATCTGTCCATTTCTCCGAAACTCCAATGATACATTACATGTGAAATCTCCACAAATCGATTACAATACTGTACAGTACAGCGGAACGTTAGCGAGAAAATGGCGTGATTTGTGAACAAATATTATCGCACAAATTAACATCTGGCATTATTCAATGGAGTACAACTATTTCGAATAACTTGATATATTTCCTGGCAATATTAATGAATCTTTATGACACTGTTGTGTATATTTCCACTCTGTTCTCCCTACATAAATCAAAATGAAAGTAGCATAGCAACTATTAATGGCGTATTTTAATATAGAAGAGCTGGTAGAGATTGATGAATACTGAAAATAAAAAAAAAACGTTATCAGCCAGTTTTAACTTCACTTGTAAAATCAGTAGGCATAATAAAGTTTAAATCGATGTCCGTATTTTTTGCACACCAACGGGATGTTGCGTGCGCGTATGTTCAGCTAACGATAGTCATAATTTATTTAACATTACGTATTAGGGATATACGTGCTGTCGAGCACAAAGTCATGACGCCGGAGAAATAGAGATGCAAGGACAACTCGAAAATCGTGATGAAGTAAAACACGAAATGGTGAAGTCGATTTTGAATGTGATCAATTTGAAATAATCACTATCCATTATTTATGTTCTCACGTGAAAGACTGTGAACTGACAAACACATTTTCCCGCTGACTACATTCATCAAATATTGTCTAACCATACAGCTATATTAACTAAACGATGTCACTGCTGATCTCGCGAAGCTTAATGCGCCAACAAATCCTTACATACATACATACATACATACATACATACATACATACATACATACATACATACATACATACATACATACATACATACATACATACATACATACATACATCCACACACACACACCCACCCACACACACACACACACACACACACACACACACACACACATATATATATATATATATATATATATATATATATATATATATATATATATATATATATATATATATATATATATATATATATATAGTTTTTACCAAAACTATTACGCTCTGCCACTGCGGTATAGAGCACTGTCTTATAGTAGATTGATACTCACCGAGTTATATATATATATATATATATATATATATATATATATGTATATATATATATATATATATATATATATATATATATATATATATATATATATATATATATATAATATAAAGTAGCACTGTTATACTTATCACTCTTTCGTTTCTCTACATCATCCAACATTGCCATGACAACAATTGCACTTGCATCCTTGTTTCATCTAGTATTGCTATTGTTTTTTAGTAGATCGTAATCACTGTTCCAGTGACAGTGTAAAGTGGTAAATGAGAATAGCTTAGTGAATGTGAACAAACTTTGCAATTTGTCATAATCAATATTAAATTTCCGAGTTAAACAAAATTGAAAGGTTGATGATATCCGTCCATTATACTGACATTCAACATCTTCGTTCGTTCTCCGATAACAAATGATTTGTCAGAGTTTGCCCGGTAAATAGTATTTGTGCACAAACGCGATCTGAGTTGACAAGTTTACAGAAGGAGAATACAGGGACCATGATAATTCTGAACTGTCTGATATCAGTGGTACGCCTGTGTTCACCGCGGCGTCTGATCATTTGATATATACATCGTTTCTCTTGTGTTCTTTATCTCGACATGTGTGCAGTGCATATCTCGTCTCATCGCTGCATTGTGCCACCACCCTGTCAGGTCACATCGGGCCAGGTATTTTGATATTTCAGGATGTAGCTACTGAATGTCAAAAAAAAACAGAGACGGGAATAGTTACAAATATTTATATACACAGTGGGAAGCATTTGAAATTGAGATAGGAATCTTGTCGTGATGTAATTCTATATAATTTGTATTGAGTGTTGTTGATACAGAAGTAAACTGCCTTGAAGTTACACAAGTCACCTATGCATCAATACTTTATTAAATTGAAATATTAGGCACTCATAAGTTGAAATATAATGATGCATAACATAGGTTAATAATGACAGTTATGTGTTAAATATGATTTTGATTGATTTGAAGGCATATTTGAAATACCATATCTTATTTAGCTCTATGCCCAGACTTCTTTAAAGTGGTCTGAGCTCTATGTAAGATTTGCATGGTATTATATCCCAGTGTAACGGTAACAACCTAAACACACTGCGAGCACTTGCAACATTTCGCAATAATAATTGTTAATTAAAAAGAAATGGTTTGACCTTTCAACCCGTCCATCAAAGGTCACGGGATGCAATGTATTTCTTTATTGCTAACAGTGAACTGTAGTGTACGTAAACATGCCACTGTGTATTGTTTTAAATGACATATACGACTACTCGACACAGTTGTATATTTGACCAGGTACTCCATTATTCAGTCGAGACTGGTCTTGGAATGGTAACACTTGGCTTAACCTCAATTGAAAGAGGCGATGTATAAGCATTGTATGGAGATACAAATGTATTAATAGTTGTTAGAAAAGTGTACTTACATTTTCAGTTTTCAGAAAACCGAGGATAATCTAAATGGTTATTTTTTAAAAATATGAAATCTAGCAGTGCTCGCGTGTCAATAAGAATTCAAATGGTACGATGGCTAGGCATTTTCTACAAAAAATCACAGATTTGACTTAGAGATTGGATAGTTGGCCTCTCCGCTGCCACGAAGGCTCAGCTTGACTATGATAGTTCATCTTTATTGATATTCCTTTGTTTACAAAAGAACTCTTATGAAATAATCAAGACACAGAATCGTTTCCTAAATGTACTTGTCAGTGGAAGATGTTACGCCCCTATAGTATATAAAGACAAAGGTTACAGGTGTGAGCCCGTTGCTGCCGGTTGAAGGTCCTTGGGTAAGATTTGAACCACAATTGTGCTTCAGTCAACCCAGCGCTATAATTTTGGACCTGGTAGGATAGAGGTTGCATTTTGAATGCTTTAATTCTATGCGCCGCGCCTATAGAGGCTGCAATGGATTGTATGCTCCCCAGGGAGTTGAGGAAGTATTAAAGGGTAGCTGTGCCGAGATAGATCCGTGCCAGGTGCAATAATTGTAAAGCGCTTTGGCACAGATTGGGAACGAAAGTGCTATATAAAAACCAACATTATCAACATTATTATTAATGAAAGTTAGACATTTGAAAAAAACAAACCCTAAATCCCTTGGCATTCTAATATACAAACAAAGTTCGTTGTTTATTCGTTAGAAATAATTGTTATGATGTATACATTATAATACCCAAGTCATCGTTGCACATTAGTGCACCAGGAACTTTATTCAGTCTGAATTTACTAGACCAGATAATCTGCATATCATATCATCCTCGATCATAAATATAAATATAGTTAGGTGCCGGTCATTTTAAACTGGGTGGGTGGAATCGGAGATAGGATTTCTCAAACTTACACCTCCACCTCCAATGACCAAAGCCGAAGTGACGCCAAGTATAGACCACTAAAAAGCTTTATTAATTAGTCATTTGTATAATCGATTATTTATGTAATTGAGCAGCATGATATGCAAAAATATTATTATTCCTCGGCACCAAAATGACAAATTCTTATCTTGTTGTTTTACAAAGTGACCCACGTCCCCCTCACTTCAAGTGGTGTTTTTCCGAAATGATCCCACGAACCCCCCCCCCCCTCCCAGCCAGCTAAAAATGAGCGGACTCTTTATAGTGTAGGCCGAAATGTGTATTATATCCAAGACTGAATATTCAAAAATTCAAGTATATATATATATTATAAACACACGTTACAAACTAACCAATGTACACACGTTACAAACTAACCAATGTACACACGTTACAAACTCACCAATGTACATGTGTACAGTTCATGTAATGGACGAAAGAGTGGAAATTTGACAAGGCTTCAGATGTGAGTGTATAAAATGTAACGAGGCCGTGAATATTGAACACGTACGAGAAGAGGCCTTAGGCGAAACGTGACCCCATTTTTAGGCACCTAACATCGAAATGAGTCTGCTCTGTCATCAAGTCTTCACGCTCCATGCATTATCTCGTAACTCGCTCACCCAGGGGCTCAGAAATCACTTTCCACCAGAGAAAATAAAAGTGGGATAACGCAATCCGTTAATGACACATTGCTGTATCTTGACCGTTCCCATGGTTACAAATGATACCTAAATCCAACGAAAAGAACATATCGGATTTATTTTAGCCTTCGACGCAAAATCACGTGATGAGTTCATATCTGAAATACAAATAGTGAAGCGATTTGAATCTAACGCCCGACATTTGTAGTCATAGCACTTTTTTTTTTTTCAGATTCTAAGATACAGCATCGATTCACAGGGTGACTGCTTGATAGATTGATTATATACTTTGTGGAATACCAAATTAGAACACATGTAATCGAATTGACATCATCCTTCTCTGCGATACATTTACGGCCAATAGAATAAGATGACACCAGGTAATTGCAATGGGTGTATAGGGATTGGTACATGTAATCAAGATTGGATTTCATTTGACCTGGCCACCATTATTTACCCTTTCAACTTAATACGAGATCAAAACTAAATTATATTCCAGCTCGTTTATCTTCCGTCCAAATTGGTACAGCTCTGGGGTTGAATGTCTGACAATACGACCCGATTATAGTGTCACTTCCTGCTTCATTACAGGCACCTGATTGGACTAGGTATTTTCCCTGCCCACACCAACTTATAGGAAATCACTAGTTTCCGCTCTACCTCGTCTCCAGACATGTTTTGAGCATCCAATCCCTGACAATAATGATCCTGATTTCCCGTTCTTCGTATAACTTTTGTCGTGTCATTTCCGTGCCTAAATTCCTAAATACTTTTATTGTATAATTTCATAAGCTTTATATGAACATTTTGAATTCACTGAGTGATCTGTCTCTGATCTGTATATGTATAAACGATCAACAACACAATGTGACGGAGTAGCAACCATTCAATTAACTCTTATATTGATCGAAGAAAGTATTAACAGTTTTTAAAAAAAATAATTTTCTTTTAAGCATAATATACAAGTGGCAGCAGTATGATATACCATTGTTTTGAATAAATTCAGTTATTGGTTTGTACCGTCATATTTGTTACTCGGCTATTCTTGCCATCATCATTAAGTTAAGAATCAGGAGTCAGCGACTTCTGTCATGCATAAAGATAAAATTGTGACAATGGATGTGTAGATCTGTTGACTATTCCAAGTAACGGGAAGCCAAGCGATTCGAGCACCCACTGTATAAAATGCAATCTCGCTCGTATATATATATATTAGAATCACCACCGACCAAGGTATCAAAATTGTCAACTTCCTTGATGTCACTTTCAACTTGCGTGACGAGTCATACCGACCGTACACAAAACCAAATAACACCACCCACTACGTCAACAGGAAATCAAACCATCCTAAAACCATAATTAAGACCATACCCAGCTCGGTAAACCAACGTCTATCCAACATTTCCAGTGATGAACAACTATTCGACGCCACTACATCATCCTACCAAGATGCACTCAATGAAGCAGGATATAATCACACCCTCAAATTTGACCAAACAAGACACACTCAACGCAAGCGGAATCGCAGCCGTAATATAACTTGGTTCAACCCACCTTACAGTAAACACGTTTCAACAAACATCGGTAGAAAATTTCTCAACCTCATCGACAAGCATTTCCCCATATCCAGTGTACTGCATAAAATCTTCAACCGTAATAATACTAAAGTGAGCTATAGTTGCATGGACAACATGGGTAAATTAATTAGCGGTCATAATAAAGCCATACTTTCAAAAGCTAAGCAAACACAACAAAATACCTGTAACTGCAGAAAACCAAAGGAGTGCCCTCTCGCAGGAATATGCCTCATAAAAAGCGTTGTTTACAAAGCAACAGTCACCACTAACCAAGATCACAAATCATACATAGGCGTTAGTGACACAGAATTCAAAAGCAGGTTTAACAACCACAAGTCTTCATTTAAACTTGATCACAAGAAGAAAGACACTGCACTCAGTAAATACATTTGGCATCTAAAAGACAGCAACATTAATTACGACGTACACTGGTCAGTTCTCAAGCAGGCTTCCTCATACTCTAACGTTACCAAACGATGTCAACTATGCCTCTGGGAAAAATATTTTATTATAACTGCCGACAAATCAACGAACTTGAACAGCAGAACTGAATTAATCAGTAAATGCCGGCACGCTAACAAGTTCTTACTTAATAATACGTAACCTTTGTTGTCAATCTTTTTGTGTACACACAGCCGTCAGTGAACACACATAAGTTATGTACTTAAAGCAGGATGTATAACTAACCAATACTATTAAACCACACTATTACACCTGACGATCCTTCGGGTGAAACGGTCCGTAGTGTAATTCCACTATGTAATATCAGACTCGTCTTCTTTCATTTGTATATATATATATATATATATATATATATATATATATATATATATATTCGCTTTGATATATACTAATACAGCAGTTTAATGTACCCCTTCGCACGTCACGTTTTTAACACCTTGATTGTGGTTTGCTTTCCTGAACGAAAACATTCTGTGCAGAGATGGAAGTCCTGTCATCGCTAAATACAGTCAACATAGCCTATGGGTATACGACTAGTTCATATCTGTACACCATTTATTGACGTCTGTTGGATTTCACTGTTGCCAAGACAACAATTTAGATAACACAGTGTGTACTTGGTCACGTTCAATATGAACCATATATAGATCATCATTGAACCGACTCACGACTGGCGTATCATGTTTGAGGCCATGTAACAATGAATTCCTCACTTTTCACCCAATAATGAAAGTAGATCTCGTTGCCATAGAAATTTGGTTACTTTGACAATCTCCTTGTTATATGCACTAATATAATAAAGGTATGTTATCGTAGTAATGGTTTCGTCATAAGTTGACTTATACAGCAAAAAAGTTGACCTACCTCCAGGGATTTTCCCTTAACAGTTTTTGATTATCTGGGAAGTTAAGAAATTAAAACGACCTTCGACATCATATTAATAGCCTACATTACGATTTTAGTTTCAGCTTGGAGCGTCGTATGACGGCCTTTATTTCTGGCAAAAACTTCTCTTGTGTGTGCTCATAAATTTATTTTTCTTAAAGTAAAAAAAAAAAGCAGTACAAGAACGTCATACACAAACATTTTTATATCCGACATTAATCGTAGTTGCAGGGCAATTTGATGTTGGATAATTAAAGCCTGTTCATCATAATTTCACTGCAATCATTCTAAAATCCTGTTTTTTTCTGTGTTTTAACGGAAATCATAGCTATTAAACCAGTGGCTTTTCCAGTGTCGTACAATCAAATTGACTGCGGTGACGTTGTTACTGACGCACGTGGAATATCACCAAACTGTAGTTATCACCGTCTCTTTAAGTTAACTTTGAACTTTGAACTCGTCCATCACGACAGCGTTCTCTCTTTATATGTCTCAAAGAAGCAGAGTGACTGAATAGAACGGTATCAATGAACTCGACCCGATATAAGATTTACTTGTCACGGTTGATCAATACATAAAACCCATCCTCACACGAAGAGATTACTTCAGGCGTGCAAATGGACTATTTTCATATTCAATGGGAAACCGTATATTAGTTCTTATAAGAATTAAATACCAAAGGCAGACTCGGCATTCCCCGGGCAACACTTGTCGATTGGAACATAGCAGAAACATGATAAAGTAGCGTTCCAAAAAGAATTATTTCGATATTAAATTTGCTTTCCAATACATTTATTTAATACGTTTTACCCAATGCTAAGTTGTGTGTTCATCAGTTGACGTATGTTACAGCCGAGTTTACATACACGTATAATCACACCGTTCCATCATTTGGCCATAACGTTTTGACATTGTTCTTCCCTCATAAAATACGGGGAATATACCTTTGTGTTGACACAAAATATTCTCTTAATGATGAGAATGGTTAAATTAAAAGAAATATAACTTCATTTATTTCACCAATTAATTCAAAATTCAAAACGCGTACTGTATGCGTTTCTTCATTTCCTTGACCTTAGTGTCACGTGACACATCGGATGCCTACGTGATTTGCAACGCATATAGCAAAACCCTTATCAAGGGGAACTACTGTGAACGTCAGTCGTAATTACTGTATATACAAAGTTCGAGTATGACTTTGTAAGTTGTAAATGCAAATGCATATAAATCGTCGCACTCTAGTTTCAGCATCTTTAGATTGTTGCAATTCTTTTCTTTAGCCCATGTCATCGTGTTTCAACTACTGGGATTAATGCTTTCTGTTACTATTATTATTATCATTATTATTATTATTATTATTATTATTATTATTATTATTATTATTATTATTATTATTATTAGTAGTAGTAGTAGTAGTAGTAGTAGTAGTAGTAGTAGTAGTAGTAGTATTATTATTATTATTATTATTATTATTATTATTATTATTATTATTATCATTATCATTATTATTATTATTATTATTATTATTATTGTGAATAAGTTTTTAATTACATGTATTACTATTTTTTCTGTGTTTTTATTCCAGCAATTCATGAGTTTCCACCCGATTATTTTACCGACGCACAGCGAGCCAAAGGGGCTGTAGTGCTGCACCTTTTTTGTGTAAGTGTTGTTTACATGTCATACACACACACACACACACACACACACACACACACACACACACAGATGGGTAGCTGTTCTTTTGAAAGAATCCGGAAGTCGAAACCTCTGGTCGTGATTTTTTTCTGTGATTTTGTGATAGCCCTATTCTTTTAATAAGTGATTACTATTTCGTGGCCTTTTTATGGTTCTATGTCATATTTACTTTTTTTTCTTCAATCAGTCGGTGCATGATAATATCAAGACATATTCTCGTTGAAAATATAAATCTTAATGACTATGACCGTAACCACACTCACATCACACCACAGGCGGCAGATCACTACCTACTCTATATAGAATTCACTATGTAGTCTTGACCTTATTTGAACTTCCTCTCTCGTTTTACCACATATTGACACCATATACCTAGAGAATGTTCAAACACTTTTAGATTGAATCGGATAAAAGCTGGGCAAACAAGTTTATTCTGTCTTTTTTTACGTATTTATACAACAGGTCATTTATATGTTTGTTGCCCTGGCAATAGTCTGTGACGATTATTTCGTGCCTTCTCTGGAGAAGATATGTTTGGTGAGTAAGCTGAACACAACTTGAGTATGTCAAATACAAATATCATTACAGGGTCAAATATAGACTGTATATTTGTAACGGTCGTAAATTGTGTGTAAACACACTGCGTCGTACATTTGCTTTATATTTGGAACTCGTGAATAACCCCACGTAATGTCACGGGTATTAACTAGTTTTAAAACCCGTACATTATCTTGACATTTAATGGCCGTAAGATATTAAAAGTAGTAGCAACACGTATATGTGATGTCAACTATAGTCGTGTAATACGATCAAACATTCAGCTGTATTCAATACCTCAACAGCAGAGTGCTTGCACATTGCACATCAGACATCAATTGTTTGATGTCGAGATATACTCTAACGACATCTAAATATAAATAATGGACGCGTAAGGACATTAGTGTATTACTTCTTGTAAAATACGCCCCTTCGATGGCACATAATGACTGAAATGTGTTAACAGCATTCGTAGTGTTATCGAGTGTGTTCACATGATGACGATAAAGAACTGTCGTATTCAACCAGCCTCTTAGACCCCTTAGGTTTTGCTTAGAGGCAGATTGCAAACAGCCAATGCCCCCCCCCCCATTAGGGAGCCGTCATTATCTACGGCCGGGGGGGATCGGTGGGAGGAATAGGGAACTTGCAATCCAGACGGAGCATGCTCAGACGCAAAGGACTATGGGATTATCCGTGGTTATCGTAATTAATCTGGAGCTACTGATAAAATTAACCGCCCACAATTGTCAGGGTAATTATGAATTGATTATTTGAGGTTACAAACAATGTATCAACATTGTTTCCAATACTAATTGATTAGTATTTATTATCACATTTCCCATGATGCAACATTCAACATGGCAGGTTTGCGAGTTCCCTATTGCGATGAAGAATTAAAAACGAGTAACCCCCTTGCTCGCCAATACAAGCCGCATTAAAGAAGCAATACCAATCGACTTCAGAGTCCATAATAGAGTTTCAATATTGATTTCGAGGGAGAGACAGTATCACCATGATGGCTGCTGGTGGGAATGGTGCGGAGCAAGTCAGAGGCCATTTACTAGGGACGTAAAATAGCAAACAGTATATGGTCTTTACAATTATTTAGCCATTATTACCATCCAGTATGACCACGGAATATGAGTCTCATCTGGCTCATATATATATATATATATATGCAGACATCTTCATGGCTGAGGGGTCACCTGTCTCATAATGATAATTAAAAATAGGTGACTGAAGTATACATTATTTCGGGAAGACTTGTTCAAGTTCCATCACAAGTAAAGTGTTCTATACGTCAGTATGTTTGCACCTCTTTCACTTCTCTGGTTTTTTAGTTCTACTCACGTAGCTTTGCATTTTTTGAGTGACACCCCTTAGGTTCCTCCGACCGACCACCCCCCGTCCGTAAATGATGACAGTTCCCTTAGCACATATAGTTGTATCTCCTCAAAACGAACAGCCATGAAAGCATTGCAGTCCCTAAGTAGTCAAGAAGGATTGCGAGTGATTCTAGCACAGCTATCGTTAAGGATATCGAGTTTAAATCCTTGCATTAATTTCAGTATGCTGGACACGTGCAGCTAACATTCCATGGCGTGATATTTAGGTTCTGTCTACTCATATATCGCTTTTTTTTATCAGTACGGTACATCGAAAAAAATCATCCATTATAATTCATAATTTTAAGGACGACAGCTAAGCTAAGCTTAGAAACATGTACAGTATTTAGTTTGATTTATATAAAACACAATATGTTCAACCTTATATTATATTACCCATGGTATTCACTTCGACTTTTCATGTATGTGCTAATCATTCTGCTAATATGTTTGATTTAATATAATCTCTTGTTTACAGCATTTGGGATTTAGCGAAGATGTAGCAGGGGCGACGTTCATGGCTGCTGGCAGTTCTGCGCCTGAACTCTTTACGTCCATTATAGGCAAGACACTTTTTTTTCCTACAATTGTATTTTGTATTTGGTGAAAGTGCACTTACATGTGAACACGCCCTGTAAAAATGGTCATGTGACACCGTATGAATGTTTAGAAAGGCTATATAGGCGTTCATAAGGCAATTTTTCATACCAGATATGCCCAGGAGTCACGCGAGAGGGTGTTGTTTTGGTGACGTTGCTGTTTATCACGCCACATAAAGTAGGGCAAACTACAAAGAGTGTAACTTGACAAGGTTATCGTGTTAAATTTCAATATCAGAGCATTATGGGTTACATATGTATTGTAACGCAGGAATCTGAGTTGCTTATGAGGTGATTTGTGGTATCATCAAGCGCTGAATCAATCAACATCTAGCCTTCTCGAAGGTCAAACGAAACGCAAATAAAGTATGATTGAAAAAAGAAATCAGCTATCAAATTAAAATCAAGGGATCAGTTTTTGTTTTTGGGAATTTCTACTTTACCAAATTGATGCTAACGGCAAGGTCAGCTTTCCCTGATATAACAAGTGACAAGTTTAGAAATGCATGTGACTAATTTAATATCACAGTGCACTTTATATTCTCGGAGGTGTAGCATATCTGTGGGGGTATCTTGTTTGTGTGCTGTATGCAAGGTTTTAGCCCAATGTCTAAATAGTTCATGTAGTATGCTGTTCACGAGTTGAAAACATAGAATACAATTCGCCATGGGAATAGTACGAAACAAACGTAACCTTTTGGCTGTTTCGGGGTTATACTTGCAAAATAAAGAGTAGCCAAGGTTAATAAGCTACGGTAACCCAGTTCTTGTTTACAACCTAAACCATACAAAGTCGTGATATCACAATGGTGTCTCTACGCAGTGCTTGATCTTTTCCAGTAAGATTCCAGCGTTGGAATTCATCACTGTGTAATAAGGGAACAAGCATAATTGACGGCAAGCGTGGGGATCTGAGGAGAAAATGGGCGGGAGGGAACACGAAAAACTCTCAGGGTATAAAGAGGTCTTGAAAATTCTGATGGTCTATGGCTTTCGAGTATGTACGTGTATGGGGGATAGCGCCTCCCACCCCCTCCCCACCAGCCATCATGGTGATGCTGTTTCTCCCCAGAAGGGAAAGTGTCTCCAAGTATAGGTCATTGAGTAATCTTATTATATATGGACCCTGAAGTAGATGTTCACTGTTACTTTAATGTAGTGTACCGTACAATTGTACATCTCCAGAATAGAGGAGTGGGTTTCCGTATAATTTCACTATCTGTGTAGCCTTAGGAGAGGGGGGGGGGGGGCATGATAATTCTTGGCGTCCCAAACATCTTAATTAAAACATTTTCTCCTTTGCCCCCTGCCGTAAATTCTGCTCGTTCCCCTAGTGAGTAAACGTATAACTGGGCAAGGAGCCATGTATGATTACATCTATTAGGCGACGTCATAGAACGATTTAAGTATGAGGTGACGTCAACTTAAATTGACATTTGAATATATTCAGATTGATACAATTCTTTGATATGTACTCTTTACTGTAAATTGACCTTTTCACCAAAATGTCTAACTTTTCTCTGCTTTGTCTGTTCAGGTGTATTTATTGCCAAAGGCGATGTTGGGTTAGGAACCATTGTAGGATCAGCTGTTTTCAATATTCTTGTTATTATTGGACTCTGTGGACTGTTTGCTGGCCAGGTATATGACTTTTTTGTGTGTTCGCTAATATTTCATTTCTTTCTTTGCACCCACTCCACATACATGTGCTATACTTGACCCGTAGTTGTTCTGGGTTACAAAGATTGGACCAGCATGCATCAGTAGACATTATACGAAAAACCATGTCATTTCTCTGTGGTGGGACGTTCGATGGTTTTTAAAAGAAGGGTTATGGTGTTACGGCTGATGTGCAAAATGTGAAACGTCTTGAAACCTGAAAGTTCGTCACAGTATAGTACAGCACAGAACAGCACAGTACAGTACGTACATAACAGTATAGCACAGTACATAACAGTACAGCACAACACAGCACATTACAGCTGCGTAGTTTATTTTAGTGACATGCAGATTTAAAATAAATTACATTAAATATGCGGAATAAATAAACGTCTGCCCAGCCCCTTCCAGCTTATAAGTCATTTTTTTCTAAAATAATTAAACAAACAAAAAACTAAACAAACATCACCTATAAGTTTACATACTGTAAACACACAAGAAAATACATGTAGTAGAACACATCCACCATGATATTTCTCTATTAACATCAACTATTTCTCCTTTTTTCAAATGTATTATAAGCAAATATAGCGAGAGTATCGTACGTTATTATAGATTGTTAACCTTTTATTCAACACAGCACTATATAGTTTTGAAACAGTTGACTAAAGACTAATAGCTCTATAATTCAATGGCATTCTAAGATCTAAATTGTTCTTTTTCGGAATTGGTGAAATCAATGTTTTGTTAAGACCAGAGGAAGTAAATATTATAATCGAAACGAAACGAAACAGGTCACACAGAAAATCAATCATACAGTCCTTTTTGAAATGCTCGCTAGGAATGTTATCATAGACGACACTTTTCCCGGGTTTTGCATGTGCAACAACAACAACAACAACAACAACAACAACAACAACAACAACAACGATTTCTTGGGTTAAATTTGTATCTAATGATATAAAGGCTGTGTTATAAAATATCATCTTTGACGGTGAAAAAAAATCATTTACCCAGCACGTATTTAAAACTAAATCTTGGTTGGTTGGTTGGTTGGTTGGTTGGTTGGTTGGTTGGTTGGTTGGTTGGTTGGTTGAAATGCGATGTTCATCGTCATATACTTTGAGTGGAATTTTCATCTTTTTCTTTGGTTCCAAATCATTTAATGTGCACCAACATGAATTGGTGTTATGAACGAACACAAGCATTTATCCAGGTCAGACATTAAGACTTCGTTTGTAGATAAAGATTTGGCTGAGAATAGTACATAGATATAGAGATGTATTTAGAAGCCAATCACGTTATCTAATACTGTATAATCTTTTATTTATATCAACATTTACTGAAATCGTTTATTTGCCATAAGCATCGATTTGATTTATCAAGGCTATCCCAATGAATAATTGAAGTTTTTAGGCAGTTTGCACAAGATGGCTATCTCATTATATCTTACGATTAAACAAATCTACATGGTTGTGCGTAGGTTTTTACAGATGTTTTAAGTATGAGTTGATATTCAACCCAGCAATATACTCATCACTGATGACGTCAAAAATATCGTTGGATTTCTAAACTCGTAAGCCTTATTCATGCAACGATCTCTGAATATCAGCAGAAGACCTTCCTATCGCCGGAAATAAAAAAAAAAGTCGATGTATAGGTTATCAACATATAGGCCATTCAACATCACCATATGTCATTCAATGACACCACATGCCATTCAATGTCGCCACATGCCATTCAACATCACCATTATATGGCATTCAACATCACCATATGCCATCCAACGTCACTGTATGCCACTCAACATCACCGTATGTCATTCAATGTCACCATATGCCATTCAATGTCAACATACACCATTCACCATCCCCATATGCCATGTAATGTCACCATACACCATCCAACATCACAATATGCCATCCAACGTCGTGACCTCCGTCATGACCATATACCATTCAATATCGGCATTTTCAGCAACGGAGACATCAAAAATATATTGCAGTTAGATATCAAAATATCACAAAATAAAGCTCTGTCACTCAGAATCCTAAAGTTGACACCGCAGCTACGGTACGATCGCATTGCATATTCTATCATGTTGACGGTACATCATTTGTCCGTACTACACCTGGCTCAATTAGTTCTTCCTAACTGTTGTTATCTCTGCTGGTTATACTAGTAATTGGTTTACTTGACGACAAACGATAACTCTGTGATCTTCAGGTTTACCTAGTGCATGTCATACTTTGTTTTATTCTAGGTGGTTCCTTTGACATGGTGGCCACTTTTCCGGGATTCCATCATCTATTCCCTAGCCATTACAGCACTGGTGTTGGTAATACACGATGGCAATGTCACCTGGTAAGTGTGGTCTAACAATAATACGGTGTAATACGGTTAACACACACACACACACACACACACACACACACACACACACACACACACACACACACACACGAAACGTCGGTGATTTTACTTTAAAGTTATTGTTAGGGACTGTATTGTCTACAACTTTTGATATATATATATATATATATATATATATATATATATATATATATATATATATATATATATATATATATATATATATATATATATATATATATATATATATAAAGCAGAAGTTTTAACCAGACTTCGACTTGTCCTTTTATTCAAACTCATATATATTAATATATATATAACATACATGCCAAATAACTACAAACAAATGAACTCAATCAAATAACGTATAAATTAAATTAAATCAAATTGAGGAAACAGAAGTGAAACTTTTCTTTCCTCAATTTGATTTAATTTATATGTATGTATGTATGTATGTATGTATGTATGTATGTATGTATGTATGTATGTATGTATGTATGTATGTATGTATGTATGTATGTATGTATGTGTGTGTGTGTGTGTGTGTGTATGTATGTATGTATGTATGTATGTATGTATGTATGTATGACAGTATGTATGTATGTATGTATGTATGTATGTATGTATGTATGTATGTATGTATGTATGTATGTATGTATATTAATTAAGTTAAATGAAAGTGTGGAAGGAAATTGACACGTCCTCTGAATACTGACTAGCCAGAGTGCTTTGTAAACCTTCACTATAAAACAGACGCCTGTATATATGTCTGTAACGTAAAAAACATGATATCTGTACTCACAGAACTTATAAATGATAACATTTGTATTTCATTGTAGTTGATAATTTTGTTGTTTTGTAGGTGGGAGGCGTTGTGTATGCTACTCATGTATGGAGGTTACATCGTAATTATGAAGTGAGTGCATGTACATCCAATCACAGACAAGATTCTTTGACATATTGTTTTGATATATTACAATGTAGCCACTTGGTCACTAAAACGTGTACATGTACATATCATTTGAACTAGAAAGGTTAAACCATCTAACTACAATCACGTACATCATTTACATGCAAATACATCAAAGCTTAGTAAATGCCATGTCAATAACATGTAATGTACATAAGAAATACGAATACAGGATTCGGACATTTTAACCGTTTGTAGGATGCTTTTCATACACGGCATATCGTATCTTAGAGACTACGGTTGGTGGGTTCGGTCATGTCAACGTAACGCGTACAAGCTACAACAACATTATGTAAGTTGGAAATATGAATATAGATCATGGGGGGGGGGGTCCAGATACAGCTACTATGGGTTTTCAGTTACACACTAATCGCACTTTACGTCGAACTCATAAACTACCCAATAATTCATCCACAGACTGAGTTAATAGATTAATAACTGGTTAGGAAACAGTATTTATTATGTTTGATTCTCACCAACGTTTGTCCACTACCATCAGGTTCAATCCACAAATTGCCAGCTTTTGGGATAAGATGCAAGACCAGAGACGACAAAAGCGGATCGAAAAGCGGAAGAAAAATAAACTAAAGATGGGAGAAGGACAGGGAAGTAACTCAGTTATGATTCCACTTCAATCAGGTGTGTGTAATATATATGGTGTTGTCCTTAGGCCTGAAGAACAAAAATGTTTGGTTCCGGTTACCCAATCTCACCTAGTTTTTCACTGCTGGTCCTAACCTTTTTTTTTTACATAATTTATTCGAGGAATTGTGAAGTCTCGCCAGAAATAGTGGATGCGGAAACTGACATTAACTTAAAAAGACAATATAAAACAATTTTTCTCATCTGTAATGGTTGTGCATCTGATGAGAAGAAACCAATGACACATAGACCATATGGAAACAATGGAAAACATAACTGCTTGAACTTGAACTAGACACTCACACGTGAAAAATAAATCTACCTACCCCCACCTATTCTAAAATTGAGCGTAATCGGAACCACACAATTTTTTTATTAGGCCTTGAAACACCGTTTTCAATTCATGATTAAAATCCATCTAGTGTCGATTGTATTTACGTCCATTTGTCTTTTGAAGTTTTACATAAAATCATATGATATAATATCGTTGACAGGTTTACGTCCATCAGGTCGGTAAAACTTAGTAATAATATGTTCTTGTGTCACGACGAAGGGTTATATTTACCGACGATTAACGTTTCGCCTATTCAGGTTGACAGGCGTTGCTAAAGGGTGTATTTACTGGCTTTACCGATAGGCGGCGTAGTATAGTGTCGATGACGTGATCGTACTAAGAGATAATGGTATACTGTCTCGTCTCTGTTCATGTTGTTGCCCCCATTTTTTATGTCACTGAAAACAGTATTACTTAGTCGTAACCGATATTTTCTGAATATGTATTTACTTGACAGTCAACAACACTCCAGCTGCTTCTTCCCCTGAAGACGAGAAAGCCCAGGTTTTCATGGTAGATGAATACCTAAGTAATTCCCCAAAGAGGTAAACTGATCTAGGATACTGAACTAAAATATCTACTTCAGTACATTCATTATTTCTTATATGAGTTGTACCGTGTGTTAAAAATCACCAACTGCTAGATACACGGATGATGAATGTTTATTTATGTTAATTCATTCATATGCATTCCTGTGGTATTCAAAATTGATGATAATGAGATGTCAATTTAGAATATTCGTCTGTCTTTCATCTTGCGCTGCATATTAGACAAATCTTTATCATTCCTAGATTGTTTTCCTTTTCTTTTTTGTAATCCACATTAAAAAATATGCAATATATAGCTGCAAGACCCATTTGCCTAATATGTATAATAAAGAGGTTGAAGTTCTATCAAAGTTAGTTAATTTTCTATGCAAAAAATAAAGTTCATTCCCGTCATATTATAATATACATGTATTTGCCCACAGACTAACGTTTTCAGATGCTGGGTTACGACTTATGCTTTCCAGCCACTTTCCAGCAAGAACTCGACTGAGAACAGCCTGTTGGATGATAATAGCCGAGGTACGTCCTAAGTTATGGCAAATCGTAGTCATAGATAAGGGTGTATATTTCTTTTATATTCCCCTACAGGTATAAGCCTAGACTGTAAGATACGTCGTGACGTTTCACCCTCACCGGCCTCCTCTCAGGGGTTGCCTGATGTTTGAGGACACCCTGTCACGGCGTATCTTACAGACTAGTATAAGCCAAATGACACTTTTTGTTGTTGTATGAAAGCCGGCTTACCCTAAACCACACAACCCTAGGGTGTATAAACCCACGTTTGATTCTGTGCCTAGTTCAAACCTATCACAATACTACACAGGTACAAAACTTGAAGACATAAAACTTCTTTTACATGATCCTGCTATACGGAATTCCATGTCCCTTCTTGTAAGTTCTCATAGTTAATTTATTTGTGTTCAGAAAAATCTCGGACAAGAAGACCCTAAGCACGCGGACTATGTCAGACCTCATGAAGGGAGAGAAAATGGTGAAGTGTGCCACCAAGAGTCGGACGACGAAGATAAAGAAGGACAGAATGGGTTTGTCTACCATTTACTTACAATTTATGTATGTTATTTTAAATAATATATTGATGCAAGCTCATCTGTCTAAATTACTATGTCAACAATGACATTTAAACTATTGAAAATGTTGACATTTTGTTGTGAACGTAAAACTGAAACGTGGACTTGTTCACCAAGCTGGTGTCTTGTTTGGTGACACTGACATAACTCATCACTGGAATCACGTGATAAAAGAACGGATTCCCACAAAAATGACCCCGTCCCATTTTAGATCAGGTTTTAACTTTTAAAAAAAAAGTTGTGGTACTTGGATACCGGTACGGTGTTTTGTGTCACCAGTGTATGTGCTATTAAAGCACACGCCACTGAATCAAATGTACTGCTAACCCAGATAGCCCAGATAACCTCGAGTATATTTCATATTAAATCGTATATTTCATCTTTTCAGGACACGTGGCCAGACACCATCAAATGACGATGAGGACATCGGAGGACTTTGTACTATACCCAGTAAGTTATCAGCATGTTGATGTCTATGGGAACAGTCTCACAACATGTAAATTCCTGCTCAGGAATCAAGTTTTGTTCGAGCATCTCTAGTTACTGTCAATGTTTTGGTAGCCTGGAATCAGCATGGGGATAGATATTTTTGGGGAAAAACATAAACTGAACAGTTGTTCTACAAAGCCATTGGCGCTAATTTTAATAATTTTATTTAGTTTTAACGAGTTTCCCTGTCTTGATTATCCACAGAATCGTGTTTTGGTGTTGTCAAGTGGTTGTTTTGTTGGCCCACATCAGTTCTGCTATTTTTTACTATACCAGACTGCAGAAAAGCAAGGTAACGCCAAATTCAAAACTACACGTATTACACATTTTACTCTCATCGAACATAGTTTCAAACTTTCACAAGACTCAGTTTCTTGCATTTTTTCATTTGCTTGGGTTGAAATTATTTAGGTTAGATGGCACGCATAGCTTGATTTTATTGCTACGTTGTGTTCACAAGTGTAGCACACCATTTCTATACTTAAAAAGTTTGTAGCATAGGGAGGAGAGGGGTTTTGTAAAGAGAACACGACTGCTTCTCTCCACTATTGACTCAGAACTATTACAAAAGAAAGTACAACAATGGCAGATCAATTAATTCCAACAGAAACAAACTAAAATTATTATTGGGGGATTATTAGAGGCATGTTGATATAAGCTATCAACGGAAGTTGATGTAATTACACACACAGAAGGGTGGTGATTCTGATAGCAATCTTTTTCTCAAGTGACTGCACATAGAACCCAATGTCGGTGTTTACATTATCATTATTGCAGAGTGATTATATCTACATAACCAAGGCACCGCTGTCATCCACTTGTGTAATCTACAACATGCGACAACGGAAACTTTTTAATTCGTGCCTATCTTTAGTTTGCCGATAACACATTTTCCGTAGTAGTAGTATAAACCTGACGAACATACATCTATTACAGATGGGAACGTTGGTATATGGTGACATTCTTTGTATGTATGTGTTGGATAGCAATATTCTCCTACATCATGGTCTGGATGGTTAGTTTGATAGGCTACACACTTCGTATTCCTGATACCATTATGGGTATCACATTCCTCGCTGCTGGTACAAGTGTCCCCGATGCCATGGCAAGTTTGATCGTGGCCAGACAAGGTTAGTCACTATAACTATGCTTCCAAACTTAATTTACTACTGTTCGTGCATTGCATACATTGCTAACAATATCCCCCAAGTAAAATACGACAGTCGCCAATTTTACTGTATCATCTGAAGAAGAACGTGTTACAACGTCTTTTTTATGTATGGTTCTATCAAACAATATACATGTTCTTTCACTCTCTGTAGAGCGCATGAATACCCTACCTTCTAAGATAATCGTACGTACAATGAATTTACCGGATTTTATTTTTAAAAAAATCAAAACCTAGCCTTTTCTACCGAATTACACTTTCTAATGGAGTGCTACAGTAACAAGTAAATTGATGCACTCCTTATCAGTCAATATAATCATTGACTTTTCGAATAGAATAGACACGATAAATCGTGGGCAATAAGCCCGACGAATACACGTGTACATTTTCTCTAATGACAGTGTCATTGCGAAGACAAGTGGGAATGACGTCAATGGGGAGTGGGTTGGGATTATATCTAGCGTATTATCAACATATGATCTGCAGCCAGCAGCCAATAGCCTTTTATAATCCTATTACTGTAATATACGGTGATGACGTCACGACTCAAAATAGAATATCTAATTTTAGTACTTATATAACCTAGCGTTTTTCGTTATCAAGAGCAACTTGGACCATTTTCAAGTTAATCCTCGACCACTATTCAAAATCTTTTGTACCACATGAAATTATGATGAATTATAATGAAATTATGATGTTACAGTTATTCCGTACTCGGTGAAACATGTACTATGCTTTTTAGCACAACTGAACTGAGGTTCAGAAGTGCTATATGCATAGTAAGGTGTATGTCTGTCTGTCTGTCTGTCTGTCTGTCTGTATGTCTGTCTGTCTGTCTGTCTGTCTGTATATCGGACTGTCTGTCTATCTGTCTTTGTCTGTTTGTCTGTTTGTCTGTTTGTCTAATCACACAATGCTATATGCCTAGCAACATGACCACGCCCATAGCATCCAAATGACGGTGTATATGGCAAAGATGACACAGGGATGAATAGGCAAATTGGGATAAACATTCTAAAAATAAACATGTATATGTCTCACAACTAGACCACGCCCATAGCAACAGTGAAGTGATGATGTATATTGCACAGTCAAAAACTGAGCTGATTAGGCAAGTGGATAAACTTTCAAAAAATTGACGCATAGTCTCCAGCAACTAAGATATCGCCCATAGCAACAGTAAAATTATGGTGTGTATTGCATAGGTAACAACAGGGTTGGATCATCGTGTGGATAAACATTTGTTAAAAGAACGCATAAACTGTACAGTTGTGCCACAATACCATTGGCGCTATTTTTTTTTAAAAATATGCTGTCCCAACTGTCGTTTGCACACAAGTCATCTCAATTATGTTGGATGTTGTCGACTCATATTCTGAATCTAAAAACTGCGGGTCATGCCAATGGATAAATTATTCGACTGATACGTAAAGCATTCAATTTTCCAGTATATTTTGTAGTGTTGTACATGTGGCATCAGTTGCATAGGCAATCAATTTCTAGACTAGATTGCACGTAGAATTCGGTTATGTATCAAAAACTGACCTAGGAATAGTTTTGGTGCCGCTGTACCGCTGTACCGCTGCATGCCTCAAATCAATACCATCAATGCAATTTTAGCATGACCGTGTCTCTGATGCTCCCAAAGTTGGTGACGTCCTGTACATATTTTCTCACTCATAGGTCTCGGTGATATGGCTGTCTCCAACAGCATCGGTAGCAATGTTTTCGACATTCTCCTTGGATTGGCATTACCTTGGTTCCTCAAGACAACCGTCGTTGACTACGGATCTATCGTAAGTAAAACATATAAATACCCTCTCCCCCAATCCTTGAGGACCGATTTTTCATAATATTTTACTGCACCGCATCTTGGAGACTTAGACACTGATTACAGTGTCGGTACTTAGTGCCAAGTTTACGTAGAAAGTGTTGGAAAAAATGTCAAACACATTACTGTATTTATAACTCAAATAAAATCCCAGTCTTTTGCTTTAATATAGGCTAAGGGTGAAAACGTGTCATTTTGACATATCTTGACTCTTCTTGTGTGCTATTAAGGAGAGGGAGAGGGCAGATGAAAGCATACGACTGGAATTTATCTGAAGTCGTAAATGGTTTACTAGAAGGGGAAATATTGTTTCTCTTGAGAGGCAGGGTGCAGTAGATGTTAGCTGGGGACTGGGTTTTATTTGAAGTCGTAAGTGATTCAGGATTGGAAATCTTCCGTAAATCTTGTTTGACCATTCCAAGTGACTACCCGTTTTCCTTGATAAAATGTGTGACGTTTATATTGTATTACTTTATCACTGTATAGGTTCACATAAGAAGTGGCGGATTGATATACTCCGTCATACTACTGTTTGCCACAGTCACAATTGTGGTAAGTACTTTGAAGAGACAGTTCTGAACACAGTGTTCAGATTGTTCTGAACACAGACATTATTTAATCTAGAATAGAATAAACAAAACAAGTGATTGAATCTGCTTCAATCATACATGTCGGAGTTAATTGGACAGTCGCAATAGAGGTTCAAGAGCCTGTGGAAGGGGGGGGGGCGTTAGTCGAAATCCCCAAACACGAAGGGTCTAGACTGAATATAAATCAACTTACTCTGACGACAGGTAGGAACAGTCGACAAATTGTGTATTTTATTTTACTTGTGTGTGTGCCTGAACGTATCGATCAATTGATTAAATAATTGATTGATTGATTGATTTCTTGGAGTAAACGAATTTTGGCACTTTTGAGGTAATTTAGTGTGTTTGTATTAGCCACTACAAAAACAGCCCGCCTCCACCGCCAGATGTACTTTCTTGATATTAGGTAAATTTTGTTTTTTTGTTTTGCACCTTCTCTAGGTTGGAAGCATCCACTGCAACGGATGGAAACTGAATAAACGCTTAGGAATGATCTGCATGATCTTCTACGTCGTTTTCCTGACTTTCTCATCACTGATCGAGTACAATGTATTTGGGTATGTCAATCCACCGGTATGCAACGATTAATACGATGAGTATGCAGGGATAGGTTTGATACATGGACATTGATAAGACTGGTGCTACTGACGTGGATTCCTAACACAGTCGTACCGTGGCAGGGAATACATAAACAGGAATCGCTATTCAAGACAGTAGCATACATCCTGTGGAAACAATAACTCTGATCCAGACTCACTAATTCACGTATGCAAAATCAACGATAATCACTTTTCAGATACTTTCGTTTTTTCAACTATGTGGAGCGTGTTCGTCATATTTCATTGTGACTTAAACTCGTTCCATAGAGCTGCAAAGGACATTGACTTCCAAAGACAATCATTACTACTGGTTTTATACCACGGGCAATAAGCTTAGTTATGCAGGCGCTAACATACACGTTTAAACTTATATATTATTTCTGAAAATGTGCACTATTGATATTACATCAATACTGCCAACTATAGTTAAAATATCACAATCTACAAGTTTTAACTAGAACGTGCCCTATGCATTCCTCTCTACGGCATCGTTGGTGTGTCGGGGAAAATGTGACTGGCTTGCAAAGAATGGTTTCTACCGTACCCCTTGCTATTACATGTAACACCACACCAAGAATTGGAAAAACTTATAAAAGCCACGGGTACGTAATATGTGAAGTTAGCCTTTGAGTCGACGTTGCCTGCAATTGTTCTTGATTAATATTCCGACAACATACAAAAATGGACACCTTCAAAACGTGCATTCCTTTAACAGCTCGCCATCGGGTCAATAGTTGAACGACCTTCTGGTATGCAGGGTTTTAGCACATTACCTTCAATGTCAGAATTATCATTTTCCATCTCGTTACATTACGTAGGGTGTAAAACAACTGTCGACATTCATTCAGGGAGAAAAACAGTAGATAGCAGACCTTGGAGTGGACGGTGACTCCATGATCTAAGGGTGGGAGAAGAGTCCCAGACTTAATAACGTTTAAACCGATAGATAAATCTACATGGATATTTAGTATATGGAATCTTAAAACATATTTGTTTGAATTTGTACATATGGCAAGAAGTCAATAAGTATTGTGTCCCTCGACGTAGCAGCAGTTAAAGTAATAACGATATACAGTACGTTAAATCCCCAATATAATCACTGTAAAACACCCTTTGTATATGTATGCAAGGTTTTGGTCGTCCGCCATCGTTATCTCATATTTTGACCCATTAATTCGTAAATCTATAAACAACCAATGATCAACCTGCAAATACACTGATATGTATTATATTTCCTTCAGAACTGAGTCGTGGTTAGTAGTCAAAAACGTGTATTTTTTCTCTCTTTCAAATTTGTTTGTTTGTTTGTTGTTTGTTTGTTTGTTTGTTATCGACGTCTGAAAAGTTGCATCATGCTTTACCTCACTATATTGTACCAGTTGTGCTACAACGCCATTAACGCATTTTTTTTTAAAATACAGGGTTAATCTATATGTATTATCACCGCAAATCTTCAGCTCTTATCATTACAAAAATTGAAACCTGACATTTTTTTTTCTCTATTCAGAAGAAACGTAGCAATGTGGATATATACTAGTATCTACATAGACACTTAGTCGTGCGTTTACTACCCGTGTACATACACACCCAAGCATTATATATTTTGTATCATGGTATATCAAGTTATTGTCTTTCAAAATATTTTACACAGAGACTCAAGAATTGATTTCTTTTCAGTTATGACATAGTTGTGCAATGGTGTCCAGACGTATGCTAAGTATTTCCTTTCCTCAATCAATTCATAACAATGAAATACATCATAAAAATAATCACATCTGAAGGAAAGTTCTAATTGCAAATTTATCTTTTGTAATTATCTTATGCATTGTTTTTGTTGAGGTTCAGTGCATACTATGTCACAGGAATAGTCATCACAATTGTTTGTCTTTTTCTTCTTTTCGACAGTTTTAGTTTATCATGGAGTTCGCCGTGTAATTTAGTCGCCACACGTTTGTATACAACAATTTAATATACAACAATGATTAAGGAGTCCCAACTTACACATGTCATTAACGATTTGTATTTTCTCCACTCTATCGTAAGGAATTTCAAATAGCATGATGTGTTGTTTTTTTTTATGAAATGTGTGTTGCGGGCATATGTGTCTGTACGTTAAGCAGGCTGCCTCAGCAATCTATGAAGTAACAATTTGTATTTGCAAACTTTACTTGTCAATGATCTACTCAATATACAGGGTAAAATGCTAAGTAAGCAATGATATACGGCTAAGGTAGAAGCTTTCAAATATAACCACAAGAAAAAACATGGAAAGATTTGCAAGTCATTTACGTATATTTGTTTGTTTAATATCATCTCAGTATTTGATATATGAAAACATCACATTTACCCCCACGAACAAGGCGCCAAATAATTTGCTTCTATGATGTGCAATTGACTTACTTTTACTTAGTTGGCCGATTTATTTCTTTGGAAACTTCCATATTGTACAGATAGTTTTTTTTATAGACGAGATAAGTGTTTAGAAGTGTTTGTGTTTTGATAATTAGATACTCACAGTAACAAAAATAAAACTTAAAGGGACTTGGACGGAAATATATCGATCTTTTGATTTTCGTTGTACTTACCATGAGACAAACTGTTTCTAGAAGTTATGAAAATAGAACCAATGACGTCATTTTTGGAGTATAAATTCGTCATTGTAGTCATTTGCATATGAATCAATGACGTAGTGTGTGGAGTATAAATTCGTCATTGTCGTCATTTGCATATGAACCAATGACGAATTTGTGGAGTATAAATTCGTCATTGTAGTAATTTGCATATGAATCAATGACGTAATTTGTGGAGTATAAATTCGTCATTGTAGTAATTTGCATATGAATCAATGACGTAGTGTGTGGAGTATAAATTCGTCATTGTCGTCATTTGCATATGAACCAATGACGAATTTGTGGAGTATAAATTCGTCATTGTAGTAATTTGCATATGAATCAATGACGTAATTTGTGGAGTATAAATTCGTCATTGTAGTCATTTGCATATGAATCAATGACGTAATTTGTGAAGTATAAATTCGTCATTGTAGTAATTTGCATATAAATCAATGACGTAATTTGTAGAGTATAATTCGCCATTGTAGTCATTTGCATATGCATCAATGACGTAATTTTTATAGTGAAAAAATCGTTATTGTAGTCATTTTCACGTTTCCATATAAACCAGTGACATAATTTTTGTGTGTATAAAATACACCATTGTAATCATTTGCATTGAGAGTTCTGTGATTATCAAGTATTTGTCTGTAATTTAGACAAAGATACATATTTTTTATAAGAGGGGAAAACAACACACGAAGTTCCACACTACGTCCCTTTGAGCCATGATGGTAGATTTCACAAAGTTTTACTATACTGAGGTGTATACAAGATTTAAACACAGTCTCGAATTGAATTTTGTTCTGTTGACAAATACTGAAGTGTGCAGTCGAAAATTTCAGGTACAATTTTCAAGTTTGTATTTCAAACAGTAGTTCAATTCCAGACTGTGGTTTACTAACACAGATGAATTTTCATTTGATTTAATCATATTTTGACATTTTGGTTACTCTAATCACAACGTCGTTAAAACGCATCAAGATATATTCTCCAAGTGATTACCTCTGATCCCTGAAGTGTGTGTGTGTGTAAGTGTGTAAGTAAGACCACGATGTGACATTTTGATACCTGGTAAACACGTATGAATGCATGGTGTGTATATCAATATGATAAGAAGTATTATTAGAAACGTCTTATTTCATGACATATTTATTTTTGATAATTTGAGAGTTGATACATGAATATTTACTAGGTTTATGTGGACTAGGGGAGTAGATGGGGTCTCGTGTTTTTTTTCCTATTTACAACCCAGTTATAAAAGTATATGTTAGTCTTCCAACCTATGATGGTGTGATTTTTTTGTATGTTTATAGTCTAAGGTAGACAAATATATCTCGAATGTTCAAAAAGAGGTTACTGAATATATAATATATATATATACACAGTTTTAAATTAGCATTTTTAGTGAAAACCAGTTTAAAGGGTACAACCCGTATCAGTATTTGGTTGCGAGTCACGTGGGAGTCACGTGGGCGTCATGTACATTGTTGCAAATTGTAGGAAAACATGTTTTCATTCGATGTTTCTTTTGTAAATAAATAAATGAATAAATAAATAGAATAAAATGCATTTGTTGGGAAATACGCTTGTATATATTTTTTATATCGCGTAAGTGTGGATGATGTGGTACGTACGTACATAGAACATGCAAATTAGGTCTAACATTCTCAATTTTGGTCAAATTTATATCTTGAAAACTAAATGGTGAATGGGACTGAAACAGATAACAACATGGATAGGTAGGTAAGTGAATAAAGTTTTTAAAAATGTATGCAAATATGCCTAGCAATAAGACCATACCCATAGCAACATCTAAATTATGGCATATACTGTAAAGATAATAACAAGGATTAATAGGCAAGCAAATAAACATTCACAAAATGTAAGCAAATATGTCTAGCAACAAGACCACGCCCATAGCAACAATCAAATGCCTGTGGTCACGCGTCATGCACGGGCAGCTCCCGATCGATGATCACGGGTGTCACCACACGAGAACATGAAACATGTGAAATGAAGCGAGATTTTCTTCTATTCACTCACAACCAGCAAGTTAGAGGGTCTGTGTGAATCCGCCATTATATGGGTCGCGAGGTTTCGAATTCAAACAAGTGCGTGTAGCACGTAAAAGGCATTTTTTCAAAAAGAAAACCTTGTGCTCACATTTACTAATCAAAACACAAGAATTCTGTTTATTTTTGCCTCTTCGGTCACTTTGGTATTCAAAGGTAGGAAGGAAATCACACCATAATTTGATTTCTGTAAACATTTTCAATGCAGCAGCGACGCGACTCGACTCGGGTCCAAATCTTGTTGACATCGACAGTGCATATGCACATGGGCAAAAACACACGTGATATTTCCATGGTTGACACAATGACAGCGCTTCCGTGTTGTTGTTTTTGGAATTGTATGTATAATGTAAACGTTACTTCATTAATTTAATATCTATTATTGTGCCAATTAAGGTAACGAGACAAACACGGCCTCAACATAAGAGTATTGTAATACAAAATATAGATGTTTACGAAAGGGGTTCGTCGCCACAGCCTGAAAGATGCGCCAAACTCTTCGGAGTTTACTGGCACAGCCTGAAATTGATTAGTGTCCACCCTCTTCTGAAAAAGAATAATGGCAAAAAGAAAGAAGAAACACAACATTGAAGGTGAGATAGATATATACAGCCATAGGGGCGTGTAATATTTCATAGATTGTTGTTTGTTTTCCTGGTCTACATACTAAATATAACAACCTTTTGACTATATATTCCTACCTGTCAGGAAAAAAAGAGAAGGGAGGACATCGAGTCACGATCCTGTATAAACTCCTCTGTACGTCTTGCTATTTTGAATAATCAGCTCATTGACGATTGGCTGTTCGAAACTACGCCTATGTAAAGAAAGCTCCTGGAAACACTAACTACTTTATGGGCCACCAAAAGTGAAATAGTCAAAAGGTTGTTATATTTATATTAGTCTGTAGACCAGGAAAACAACAATCTATGAAATATTACACGCCCCTATGTATACAGCTTACTTGAAACTGATTACTGTACACTTGTAAAAGTGTTGCTTGGCACCATGAAAGTGTACAAATTGTAAATTCATGATGTGTAGTACACTGTGTGTACACTTGTAGGCAGTTTCCACCACAGAGAGTGTCATAGGTGTAAGCATGGAGGTGTTTCTACCCCCCATTGTGTAAGCTACTACGTTCAGATTGATTCAGATCTTGGTCCATGTCCACATTGCCAGCTAGCTGATTCAACTTCAAGGGTAATTCACACATCTGATTCATGATAGTATGGACAGTAAAGTTTTTTGCCCCGTTGTGGTCTACCTTGGTGTGTACTAACATCCATGTTCAAGTCTACCATTCATTTGAATACATTTTGCAAGTGGACCTTTGCTAGCTTACAGCTCTTTGGATCAGTCAAAATAGGATTTTTGAATATTAAAGTTACATTTGTTTGTTTCATACTTTTTTTTTTAAAAGAGGGGGCCTTGCTACTGAATATATTCTTGCTTTTTTTTTAGTTATTTATATTTCAGAAGATGATGTGAAAGGGGATAATAACAATAATGATGTGATCCTAGTTGAAGAGAAACGACGAGTGGTTCATTCCATCAAAGTCGAACGAAAGATCCAAAACGATGCACATCAAGCAAAAGATAATCTACCAACTTCTAGTACATCCCAGGGTGAACAAAGACTGCTACAAACTTCAGGCAAACAAGAAGATACCAGGTCAAGAGGAGGAACAGAAATGCTGTCTTGTCCTTTCTTTGGTTGTACATTTCTGGAAGCAGTTGGAAAAAAAGATTGCATGACAGTGCACATTCAACAACAAGATCATGCCAAGATTGGGTTTGAAACAATTACTTCAATGTTAGACAAAGCTCATCATGGTGGTAAGTAGATTTAGTCTTCTCCTTTACTTCACAGTCAGACAAAACTCGCCACCACCATCTCCTCCTCTACCTCCCCCACCTCACCCCCCACTTGTTACACACACCGTTGCGGACCTTAAAGTTGTCAACTCAAAATTCTGCATCATCATCACAGTTGCAGTTGCATCGTTGTTAACAAGAAGAATGACTGATGCAGAATTTTGAGTTAATGACAAAGGTCCACAATGGTGTGTGTAACAAGTTTTGTGGTTGCCATTGGTCAATGACAATGACGACATTCGTGGGCTTCTTCTATGTAATTTTGAGTTGATGTTACTGCTTCTGGCTTTCCATCAGTGTTGTCGTCGTTGTCGTCGTCGTCATCGTCATCGTCGTCATCGTCATCGTCATCGTCATCGTCATCGTCATCGTCGTCATCATCATCATCATCATCGTCATCGTCATCGTCATCATCATCGTCATCGTCAATCGTCATTGTCATCGTCATCATCATCGTCATCGTCATCATCATCATCATCATCGTCATCATCTGTGTATTCTACACCAAATTAATTCCATCAATGATTCAGTATTACAGTTAGTCAGAATACATTAAGCAAAAAAATATAACTGTGTTCTTGAACATATCACCAACAGATGATGGAGACTTGTCTTGTATATGCAATGATTGTGGTGATGTATTTGTCACAACGGCTGATGCTGAGACACACATCAAGTCGTCCAACCATAAGACAGCAGTAGTATTGGAGATAGCCTGTTTTGGATGCCCATCTTGTTTCTTATTGCATCCAACCTTTCTTCAGTGCATGAAACACATGATGGACAAGAATCATGATAATCACTCCTTTCCTCTGAAGGGTAAGTGTTGAACTCAAAATGTATGATTAGATATAGTTTTTCTTAAAACGAGCCAACTTACAGGATTTATTGCAGTTTTTTTTCAGGTGTGTATGTCGGAAACCATGTTGGAGACTCAAAGTCTTGAATAATCTCTTGTGCTAACATTGATCATTAATCATAAATTCCCTAAACATATGTTAGCCAGGGTTCTATTGTAATTTGCATATCAATTAGGTGATTTGCATATAGACAATGGTTTGCTTTGACAACATCTTGCTGCATAAGAAGCATTGAACCATATATATCCCCAGATTGTACTCATCGGTCTACGATTGAAACGAAGTTTCTGTTGTGACTTGAATATTAACGAAGTGGTTTACATGTATAGACAAAAGTATGCCAGCATTCTTAAAACCTAAATAATAAATAAATTATTTTATGGAGGTGCTTTCTGCTCATTGTCTTTCCAGATGATAATGAGAGTACAGCACTACCATTGCCAATAACCAGGGAATGCTTTCACACAGTGAGGAGACTTGTACAAACAAAAACCATTGGATCTTGTGTCTGTCTAGTATGTAGTCAGATGTTTGGTTTAAATCAGCAACGCAAAATGGCTGATCATTTTCAAAGGTAAGTCAGGTTGACAATTTTGCAGAGTTGGAATTTGACAGTTGATTCTTGTTACGTTATGTGTTACATGTTGCCATGCAGTTGTGATACAGAGCATAATACTCAACAAACTTTTTATATTTTTAACCTTGTTTACAAATTGATTACATTGAGACATTGTACTGATATTAAAGCAAATGTAACAGTATACTTTTACACTTGATATGGATGCTATAAATGGTTGTTGCAAGCAAGAAATACTCTTTAGTTTGGTGTTATGAGTTGTAAAACAAGTATATATGGTCTTTTTATCATTTGCACTTGATATTTGATAGACAAATGATATTTGTGTAATGTGAAATCCACAGGTGTGCAGCACAATTTGTGTTCATCCCAGAAAGTGGCATGGTATCTGTACTAGAAGCTCTCGTCAACCAGCCATGGAAATGTCATAATTGTGGGCTATGGTTATCACAGAGGAAGAGGAGTTCCCATCATGAAGTCTGTCGAAAGGATACCCCACAGGTAATAGAGTTGTCCAAGTTGTCAGCTTTTTACAACTGCTTGGTACATTACAATCCAGCGATTGAGCTGTAACTTACTTGTATACATGGGGCAAAGTCTACAGCATCTTTGAGATGTATCACTTGCGGACAAAATCTAAAACAACCTCTATTATTGAGCTCCCTAAATGTCTGGTACTTATAAACATCAGATTCACCTTAGAAAAAGAAATCTGCTGCTTTATTCACGAAAGCTCCAACTTGTCAAGGAGAAAATACCATTCAATGTCTTGTTACTCGTGGTAAATACCCATATATCCAGCACAGTGGTTTGCCAGTATTTCTGGAGAAATGACCACTTACAGCAAGATAGGGAATAGACAGTTTTCCACCATTGTATTATTGATACATGACATGCTACCTTTGCACGTACAAAATCAAAACTCCATAAATGAACCACAAAGTACTTCCCTTTTCAAAATGAGGTAATTTTAGAATGATTATTATCATTTGTATTTACGATTGATGATGTCAAAAATCGTCCCCTACAGTGACAGTGTATGCTTTCAGGTAACTTTGTTAGTGCATTTGAAATACCTACTTCTATTCTATCATATTTTCCATTGCAGCTCTGGTTACACCAACAATTCAAGACCATCAAAATGTTACTCCTGTACTATTCAAGTCAGAAGAGCTCGTGTGAACCAGGGAAAAAGAAACGGAAACGTGAGGTGTCTGACGGTTCTACAGACCAGCAATCAAAGCATAGAAATGTGGACAGAAGTCCGATGGGCCTGTCAATTACCATTGGTCAAGAAAAACCAATGGCCAGCTCAACTTCAAAATCAGTGCCAAAGTCTATGCACAATGGAGAACAGCATCCAAGTACAAGTGGCCTGTCAAAACAATGGGTTGAACCTTCCCAACAAGCCAAACCTAAGGGGACAGTGTCATTCATAACTTGCCCATTTGTTGGATGCAGATTGCGACAAGGTTGTGCTGAAAAACATTTGATGGAAGCACACGTTCAACAAGCAGACCACACCAAAGTTAGTTACAATTACTTGCAATCTCTGCCAGACATGAAACAGTCAAATGGTATGTACTGGTAGCTTTTATATCAATCAATATATTACAACTAGGAATTTACCAATGAACCAGATGATTTGATACTTGAAACTGTGATGGGGTTTTAAGCTGCACTAGTTGCACCTCTCATTTTTAGCACACAAAGTTCATTAGTTTGTTTATGGCTGTAACGGCTTATATTGCCACATTAATGGAGACTTGAATCGATTGTTGTATGAAATTGAGTTGCACAATCCATATTTTGTCTGCTATTAAATCAAGTTTTCATCCACAGAGACTGGAGATTTGTCTGTTATCTGTCACGAATGTGGTGATATGTTCGTGACTCATGGAGATGGTACAAAGCATCTGTTATCATCAAGTCATAAAGCAGCACCACTATTGCAAATCGCCTGTTTTGGCTGCCCTACATGTTTCCTCTTGCTACCAACATTTACACAATGTATGAAACATATGGTGGACTATAACCATGATAGACATGCATTCCCTTTGAATGGTGAGTCAAAATAGTGTAACGTCATGTAACGTGCATCAAAATGGTAGCAACCATAGAGACTGGGTGGTTGACCTGATAAGCATTCTCTCCACACAGCATGAAAAATATCAGGCATGTTTTTTTTGTACAAAGGTCAAATTTCTGTATATATAGCCAACTAGGCCATATACAAGTAGTTTGACACAATCAATGACCATTTGACCAAATCAACATAATACAGATGTCATGTGAGTTATTCAACCAATCAGTTTCTATGCGCATTATCCATGAAAAAAATACAGAGTTTGAATCACTGAGTTCACAGGCTAGGTGGCGAGAATGCTTGCCAGGCCAGTATTCCAGCCTTCAATAGAAGCTACACTTATTTTGTGTATCATGGTTGAATCCCTTATAAATATACAAATGTATCTCCAAAATGATCCAAAAATTCATCATCTTTCTGATCAATGTTAAAATTATGTGGTAAAATGTTATTTAAACCTGTTTCACTGTAGATGACAATGAAAGTACAGTGCTACCATTACCAATAACAAGAGGGTGTTTCCACAAAGTGATCCGCCTTGTGGTGTCAAAAACCATAAGACACTGTGTCTGTATAACTTGTAATCAGATGTTTGATGTGGATCAACAAAATCAAATGGCAGCACATCTTGAAAGGTGGGTACTCTACTCTCTAATAATATTATCTAAAATGTAAAAACTTGCCAACCGTAGATTTCATATCTACAAAGACTTTTTGACCTTTGCGATAATGGCCGAATGGTGGACATGTTTGTCGTTAATTTTCACATTTTGTACACTAACTCTTAAGGATTGAACAATACTCACCTGAAGTGTGGGCCATCAACCTCCAGTATTGAACAATGCTGGCCCACACATCAGGCCATCAACCTCCAGTAATGAACAATCAGAGGGGCCACATTTCAGGCCATCAATCTGCTTTCGAAGAATGCCCCTAATTCATTTTTTTTTTATTTAAGTCCAAATGTAAGGAAGTTATCTGTTATCATTCCAAAATCCGAAACATAGATGTATTTTCTTGTATCTACAGATGTGCAGCATCCTATGCATTCATTCCAGAAGACAAAATGATATCCATATTTGACAATCTAGTGAATCCACCCTGGATGTGCTTTCAATGTGGATGTGTTCTAACACAGAGGAAAATGAGTTCTCATCAAGAAGTGTGTCAGAGGGATAATCCTCAGGTAAAGTTATTACTATACTGCTTATGCAGACAACAAGTCAACTATCAGCTAGCTATTAACACAGACACACACTACAGCTATTATTGCAACATGTTGATATTACGTAGTAACAGATGTTGATGTGATTGCACTTACTCTAGGTTGGCATCTGTGAGAGTGAGTTTTTAGCCCTCAGTGGGCAATGCCCATAGGGGGCTATTACATTGGGTTCCATCCGTCTTTCATATACTCTAGGTTGTCATCTGTGATAGAGAGTTCTTCAACCACATTTGGCACAATAGCAAATTGCTCAATAAGTTGTGATGTTCTGTGTCTAGAGACATCATTCAAGTGTCTGCACTTGTATTTGTAGAGGTAATTTTTCAGTTGGACACTAAAGCTTTGACCTTGACTTCCATGTTCAAGGTCAAATGGTAAATTATTCAATAACTTTGAAGTTTTATGCTGAAAGACACGGTTCAAATATATACCCCACATTGCTAGAGGTATGTTTACTATTCAGACAGACTTTTGACCTTGACCTTTATCTTCAAGGTCAAATTCAAATTTGCATAATGACATAGCCATACATTTGGGTTATATCTCCTATGAAGGCTTGTTCTCAAGTGACATCACTTTTAAGGACTTTCTGAGTATTTACACTATCTTGATTACAGGGTGGTTATATCCACATAACCACTGTATTGCTATCACCCACTTGTGTAATATGCTACATGCAACAACAATAGTTTTGGTGTTTAGCTTTTTTTTACGATAGGCTTGATTTCCACAGTAGTATCGGTATATCAACAAGAGTTTTAGTGTGTTTTATCTTAAAGTTCCGATAGCATGGTTTCCATAGTAATATTTTTCAATCAGTGACTGAACAGACCACGTGCTTAGTAATTCAGTTAAAACAAAATAATATGAATTGTGATTTTAGTGTCAAGTTTGTTCACTTGTAAGTTGTAGTTTAGATAATAAATAATGCTGATGTTGGCTGTACACAGCAATGATTTTCTTCACAAAAGATGTGACCATTCACAATTTTAGTTTTTAGCATGTCTCATGTTCAAGGCTGCAGCACATGACTCAACACAATCAATCATAAAGTCTATAACTGAGGGGGAAAAGCATCTCTGCATCAGCAAAATTTATTATTTATAGTTCTGCTGGAGTATCTTACAAATAGAAAGCTGTATTGTGTTACTATTCTGCATTCATTTTTGAATTATGATGAAAAAATGCACAACTTAAAATGCACAAGGGGTATTTTTTAGTCCCCAAATGGGCACAGCTGTAGGGCTGTATTTTAGATGCCATTCTCAGCTGATTGTAAGGCTGTATGTTAGGGACCAATTAACAGCACATTAATGATACAGAGACTGTGCTTTGAATAGATTTGTAGAGATCTTTAGCTGCATATTGAAACACATGCACGCATGGGAATGTAATCGTGCAGGCATACATGTAATGACCCTTAAAAAGAGTCATTTTTAGCTACATGTTCAGAACACAAAGTTGACAGACAGTGGAATGTGTGTGCATGCGTTCACATCTTCTATACAGAAGGCTAAAGTCATGCCATTGTTTTCAAAACTTGTTGGTATTTTAGACATTTTTTCCTGCAAAGTACCCGAAAGAAAAATCCAACAATTAGTTATACCGGGGTACATTACATTTCTGCAACTTTGATATCAAAATTATGACATGTACTAGAAGAAAAATGACTAGAATTTAACACTCATTTACAGTTACTTGTAGCTCACCATTTTAGCATGCAAACATTTGCTATGGAATGCTTGCATTGTCTTCGAATCATGTGACTATGACACTATGCACATCGAACACATGGAACTAAGTGCAGCTAAACCTCTCCATGGCAACCTACCTTCTGATTTGCTGATTAAATGTAATATTTTTTCTTCTGACTTTCTGCAGCCTCCTCTGTGGGAAAAGTACAATACCATCAAAGAGTTACTGCTTGACTACTACTCCGAACATGTTGATTTGAAGCTCAGAAGACAGAAAGATAATGGAAAGATGGGCAAGGGTAAATGTTCAGATGTAAGCACAAGAACTGGTGGACAAGTATTCCACACAACTGGTTCAACAACACAAACAGCTGCAACCACTGCACATCAGCAAACTGCCAACATATCTAACAATAGGCCTCTGATGTCAGTCACTGTACCAAAATATATGCCTTTGAAGTCAGTCACCACACCAAACAATATGCCTCTGATGTCAGTCACTGTACCAAACATTGCAACAATACAAAATGCTGCTGTGCCATTGCAACTACGTACTGTCAACATGCCAAACCCCCATGTAGTAGCACCACCACATGCCAGAAATATTGCTGTTCAAATACTCAACAGAAACATCAATCCTAGTCGAGTTTTCCCAGAAGCCTTACCAAGAACAAATAATGCCCAGTTTTGTTCCAGAAATCTATTAAGGGGAGTCAACATTGAAAATCTGCCAACTGCAAGGAATCATAACATTCAACATAACTTCACAGCTCAACATTTTGGGTACAGATTCTCAAATGAAAAACGAGGCCCTATTAACTTTATACAACCACCTCTTGGTGTCTTTCAGTTCTCAGGGAGGCAAGGACCAGTAACACGGTCATCAGCTTGGTCGGGTGTAGTCAACAACTCACAGAAAAGCAGTAAAAGAACCAGATGGCAGGATCGTAATGGACCTGTAACTGATCCTATACCTGGACCTTCTAGCAATCCACCAGTGTCAGACATTCTACCAATTACCAAGAGTTGTCAGACTGTGTGTACTGCTAATGGTCGGACTAAAACATACAGCGCATCAAAGACTGGCTCTTCCTCCCCTACCATCACTGCTGAACCAACGCAAGCCTTCCTGGAAACCATGGCACAAATCATACTCGTAGATTTAGACAACTGGATTTCATTCTTCACCAAGCTTCCAAAGCCACTGCCAGACAGAACATTTGTTTGGGGCTTCCATGCAGAAAAAACTCAGTGGCATGCACCTGTTAACTGCCATGCATTCAAGGAACTGAACAATAAAGGCTGTTTTCGATTGCATCCACAAAGTGGGAACACCAAAGATGCTGCTGATTTTGCACTATGTATGCAAGTAAGTTACAGCTCAATGTGTATGGTCTTTATGTATTTCCATGCTATATGGTAATTCGTTGCTAATTATTTGGAGTGAAGTATATTATTATAAAGGATGGCAAGAATGATCTGAAAATTTTATTATTACTAGATACCAGACAATAATTGTGTAGATTGTTGAGATTAAGAAATGTAGGGAAATTAAGAATAAATGAAGTTTTAGGATCAGATTCAAGGAAATAGTTTGAATCACTTGGTACTTCAGCCTTGTGAGTGCCGTGGTTGTAAATTTATAACTCCCAGCAGTTATTCATTTGAAGACAAAATATCAATGCCTACTCTATATTGATACGTGGAAGTGAATGAAAAGAAACGCTTTTCACCCTGTTTTTCATTCAAGTCTCGAAAGATATTACAAGGTAGCCTTGCCTCTTAATCATTGTTTTCATGCAGTCTATAAGAAGTTGCAAATGTCTACATTTAATCTATCTTAGTTTTGAGATCCACCTTGATAAAGTAGAAAAGAATCACAGATAGAAATGCTAATTTCTGACTTTAAAAAAAAATGTTTTTGATTTGCCCATACAGGCTGGAAGACTAGATGAGAGACTACCATTACACATTCCCTTCACCGTATTATCTGGAGACAAAGCATTCTCAGAGTTGCAGAGACAACTTGCAAATGGTCAGAGAGTCTGCCATATTCTAAATCCACATAGAGTTATTAGTATGGCAGAACTATATGCTCTCATATCAAGTATTACTGTGTGTTGAGTTGTGTATGGCAGCAATAGTATGTAAATATAACTAGAGTTATGAATATTTGTTAATTGTTTTGCATTATTTTTTCCTGTAGCTGAAGTTTTTAGTGTTGTTAGCATAACTGAACAACGTACCGTAGGTTCAGTAGTGCTATGGGCATGATAGAGTGTCTGTCCATCTTGTTGTCTTGTGTATATGTGTAAATGACTTAAAAGTAAAAAAACACCAGACCCTCAATTTGGCAAATTGGTTGGGATATTATTTTGGGTGTCTGGGGTGGGAAATTGTTCAAAGCAAAGTGATTGCACCACAGATGTGTGATTTGGGTCAGAAAATGTGAATTTTTGGTCAAAATACTTGAACTCAAAAACTGCTCATTTAATAAATTGATGTGAAATTTGGTGGGGATGAGTAGTATAGATGAAGAATTGTTCATGACATGATGATTTCATCAGTGATATGTAAATTAGGTCTAAAACTAATAAACAGATTGTGCTGAAATGTGGTGGGGATGTGTAGATGTAGAAGTAGTCAGCACGTAATGATCTCATCAGTCAAATAAGGTCTACACATTTGAATTATAGTCAGAAACTTCTATCTCTCAAAAACTACTTGGTGAATGGGGCTGAAATTCGGTGGGGATGTTTCTAGAAGTGTTATTCTGCAGATGTCATTCGAGACATTTTGACACAACTGGCCCTAACAACCATGATCACAACCTTGGCAATGCCCAATATTGCAGCATATTTTGTATAGAAAACAACATTGCTAGGTAGATAACTGAATAAACATTCAAACAATGTATCCAATGTATCCAATGCAATGGCACCATTTTGTTTACTTCATATCGCTGAGGGACATGTACTACACAGTCTCCAGTTGTGATGTTTTGAGTATATAATACTATTACGTTACTCTTGTGAATAATATGGTTACAAATACTGAATGTGATAGTCCTTGAGAAGCATATGACACTATCAGTCCTTAAAAATTGAAATTAATTTGCCAAATTTTGTTTGTTGCAGTTTTCATGTTAGCTAATTCGTCAAACTCAAATCATTTTTGTGTATATCTCAGGCTGATAATTTATTTTTTGATAGTTATGTAAATGAGGGAGGCGTGCCAGAAGTACTCCTAAAATAATTATAATACAAACTTTAGAAAATAACCCTTTGAAGACAACCGCGCAACATCATGCTTCATAGAGTGAAAGTTAAAAGGGTTACAAGCCGAGTTTCTAAATTTTGGGGCATATTTTTGTTGCATATTCAAAAGTACTACAAGTATTCTGCAAAGTATTGAACAAAGTATAAACTCGATCTTAGTATTCTACAAGATGGCTTTCCTGTTAAACAACTCTGAATTGTGGGTGAACTCATTTACATAGGGTTCCAGGGCTTGAATTTAATTTCTATTTTTGGGGTCAGACTTAGTCAAAAAGTGACCTGTTCCAGCTACAATTTTCTATTGATTTCCATTTAGACTAACAGACTACAACTTTATAAACTTGACAGTCCAGTCCATTGTTTTTCCCCTTCTCCTTTTGTCTGGGTTTTCTGTACTCTACTTTGTATGTATGTGCTTTATGTGTTTTGCCTTTTGTAAATAATAATAAAAAAACTTGGCAGTCCATTTATAATCACCAATAGCCAGCTATGTGTCCTCTCAGACCACCAGAAGAAATGGTCCGAGGTGTCCTGGACCACTGCTAATTTGGTAGTGTGGACATGAGGTTTACATGTAATAGTCTCTGTGTCCTGGACTACTGCAAATGTTGATCCCTAAGAGATCACAAGACTGAAGGAACTGTATTTGATAGAAACATAAAGACACAAATCATATAGTTCCATAATTAATAACTTTATTTATTGAGAAACAAAAGAAAAAAAATATTTTTGTATGTCAGTAGTATAAGATTTGTGTTATTTTTGATATTGACTATTAAGTCAGGTGACAGTGAAAGTGTTACATCACTCTGTTACCAATGGTATTTTGTACTGAATGGTCGAGAAAATGTTTGAATGATTTTTTTTATTTATTTATGCTCACTTGTAGAGACAGGTGAAGACAAAATATTATGATGTTGTAAGATGTTTTTTCACAAAATATTATGATGTTGTAAGATGTTTTTTCACAACTGTTATTAACTCAGGAAACACAGGTTCACCAAAATGTCCTCTGTCTTCATATTTGTGAAATTCTGATGACAGATTGTTGGCAACTTCTTGTTGTTCTTTCCAAGGTAGAAAAGGGTCATCTGATGATCCAAACTGTACTATCCATTTTGTGTTTTCCTTTATCTTCTGCCATTCCCAAGGTCTGTTGTAGTACCCTGCAATAAATTAAATATATTAAAGGGATGCAAAATTAATTATGTTGTATGTGGAGGTTTTTTTTTGTCTTCTGCAAGGACCTTTGATACATTGTGAATGCGAATCATCATTGCTACTATGTATCCAGATTCAACTTAGATAAAGAAAAGTGAGATACAATAATTACATGCATATGTGTTATCAGTGTCTGTAATTTGTTATGCAAGTCATACATGTTCTTTTGAAAACTATTTAAAGAATTTAAGTTTGTGAAACCATGGTGAAACCTAATACTCTATATTCTATTCTTTCTTTCTTTACTTTCATAGAAAAAAAGTAAGATTATCAGGTGTAAATTTTGTGAACAAGGTTTGTTTGATGTACATATTAGGTAACTGACTTCGAAGCTAGTGTGTTTCTGTTAACTAACAGTTTTAAAAGATTTCATCATTTTCCACTCCTTATTCATTCCATGTTATCCCTACAAAAACTGTACAATTGATATGTGTACAGCAAGACATATTGAAATACTACTGTTCAATGGAGTTTATATTTATACTGCTCTCGCTGTGACAGTCATGCCTTTTTTTTCAAGTTCACACAGCTCAAATGACAATATGAAATAAAAATAATTTGTGTTATCATATACCCAGTATCGATTCCAATGCAATTCAATGGAGAGCACACGCATCAAACCTGGGCAATAATTTTCGTATCATGGCCTGGCACACTTCCCAAATATGGCAAGAGGTACACTCATCGATATCCATTCACTCAGTGATTTAGTTTTGTTAATTTCTTCACTATTTTGATGTTTCTGCATATAAAATAATATTACAGTGCCAATTTATGTGATTATGTGATTCAAATGATGTTTCCATGCCACTACATGGGATATATAGTAAAACCTGTACAGTCCAGATATGAGTTTTGCAGGCCTAGTAGTACAGCTTATGGGCCCTCCCAAAGCCAAACCCCTCCACTGTACAACCTTAGTCCGCAAACCCATATCCAGGCCGTAAGGAATATTACCAGCATTATCATAAATAGTATTTAGTACATGTCAAATTCTTTTGGAAATTCATACATCAATATACATATCACTACTGTGTGTTAGTGTTAAGACTTTCTCGCAGGCCAATATCATTTTCCCTTTACACAACAAAAAATGATTGGAGTGTATGTCTTGGAATGTGCCGTAAAGAGGCTTGTGGCTTACAATGATGGTGTTAATGTTACAAATATTATGGCTTAGAGAAGTATACCTAGACTGTGTTTGAAGACGTATCTCCAAAACTAAATGTATACTCTCTTAACTGATGTCTGAAATATGGTCTTACAATTCACTCAAGTTTATAACATCATATATAGCAATGTTTACTCATTACATAAAGTGACATCAATTCACCAAAATACACTATAAGAAAATAACATACAAGCAGTTCACTGTAGTAAATAGCGTTGGTCATTAGATTTGTCTTGTTAATGATACTTATCATCAGTATGACAAATTCTATATTACAGCTGACCTCTTGGTGACAGTTTAATGATATGTGTTCAGTAATTCTGCGCCCCTAGCTAGAGGTCACCTGTAGCTGTGGAATTTGTCATTCTGATGAGGATCGTCAAATAGAACAGATCAATGATTTTTACTAAGCTTAACTGCTTGTGTGTTATAACCTTTGTAATTCATGTGATATACCAAGGTAATAAATAGTTTTGGTGACTTTCCACATTGAACCGATGCATGTATATAGCAGAGCATTGATGCACTATCACTATGTATGGAATTCGGTAATGTTAAAGTTGTCAAACACATTCTCAATTTTGTTAAGTTCCAACTATAGACATACCACTTTCTCTTTCTGTCTCAATTCCTAAATCAGTAATACAGGAAGATACCAGCACTATCCCAAGAACTTTGTATTTCTCTGCATATCTGAAAAGAATAATTCAAACACAAAATACTGTGACAGATCCCCATGGAAGTGAAAAGTGAAAGCAGAAAACACTGCAAGCATGATTGCAAATACCCGGGAACCCACATTGGCACTCGCTCATTGTGGAGTTCTGTTACTATTTCATGTTTATCTGAAACAGCAAAATTGAGTAAAAAATCATGTGAGAAATTGAATGTAAAATTCATTTTGTGTGAGCATGCAATTTTGTGTACAAGGAACTATTATGCACTCATTTGCATATCATTTGCATGCATTAATATTGTATTGCATTGAGTTTACTTGAGTTAGGGCTTGTGAAAACATGACATGGCAAGGTTTACCTTTTGGCTGCTTCAGCTCCTGAACTGTGGCCAATGATAACTGTATCTTCATCACACTTTAACTCATCGTGCATGAAAGGAATCCAGAACTTTTCTCTTGCTATTACTGTAATCAAAATCAGAGATGCCATTGGCCACAAACCAGTTGTTTACATTAGTCTTGAATTAAAATGGATGTGGACATTGTATGGGATTTGTGGGGTTTCATTGAAATTGTTGAACATGTACACTGATGTACACTCTTCGATTATTACAAGATGGCAACTTCTGTGTGTGTGTGTGTCTGTGTCTGTGTCTGTGTCTGTGTCTGTGTCTGTGTGTAAACTGCCATATACATACATATATGAATGATGTTTTCAAGAATCTTGGTGGATTGTTTGGACTCTTTTCCAATACAGTCACCGATGACAGTATTTTTTGAATATTAGTAAATACCTAATACGTCATTATTTTGTATTATAACCATAGAATATTAGCTGCTTGAATCAAGTATATATCTCACAAGTGACTGTGGTCTGTGCATCTTCTTTGACAATTGAGAGCACTTCTAGTTCTAATAGATTTATTTACCTGGATCTGGCATATTTTGTAGAACTGCTTCAACATTTTCCAACTGAAATACCAAAATAAGTATTAAAACAAATTACAGATGATATTATGCTACTGTGCATAAACATATGGGATAGCTACAGATGGGATAGCTACAGATGCATACACAGACGTGATGAATTATATTTACTCAGTTTGTTTACAAATCACTTACAATATGTACAAACACAAGAAAAGTTATTTTTCTTTGTCACAGGCTGTAATATCTCAGACCACCATTTGGTGGTCTTGAGGTGATATGAATATGTACAAGCGTCTCATACAAATGTCATTTTTTGCAATTACTGAGTTTAATAAAAGCAGCAGACTTGATCTATGTTGTTCCCATTTCTCTTCCAGTAGGAAATCAAGGTAAAGTTATTTTATTAGTTATTGAAGAGATTTTGTTCCTACACACATGGTGGCATGCAAAATTCTGAGCTATAGCTATCATACAATTGCCTTTGGCAAATTAATATACCAAAGTATGTGAAATTATTTGAATCTTTCATGCTTAGGATATTGCCCTATTGCCTACTGAAAAATCACAAATTATACAAATGAGTCATTAAGATTATAAGCCGCATCAACAAGCTTTAAAGTACACATGCACTTCATTTATATCACTGTATGTACCAAACCATCTGAAATTTACAACTTGCATTCTAAAGATATTGCCAAATTATCAAAAATGATTATTTATGCAAATTTAAGCACTACAATTAAAAACTACTTCAAAAAACTTGATCACACAGCATGGGGTCTAGCTCAACTATTAGCACACCTAGCTGTATGATGAAAGTCACCAAACACACTCCTAATTCTTTGCACTGATCTTCCCAAAACACACAATCTAGCAACATTTATTAGTGGTACAATTACTTTTCAAAAGTTGTACTAGCATGTTTTCCTTTTAATTTCCAGCAGTCCAGAACTGGGTAGTTTATGCATGCCATTCCCACTTACTTAGATTTAAGTACCCAGCAAAACCATCAGAATTACAATATTTTTAATCAGAATTAATCTACAGCTGGTTTTAAGCTCGGAAAATGATATTATTGAATACTCTCCTACCCTCATGTTTGACCACTTTTGCTTGATATGATAATATCACCATTAGTCTGTACAACAGTAGTAGTCTGAACGGTCTGGACATAGTTGATGGACGCTGTAATGATGTACACGTTGTTCCTCCGTAAACATTTCACACTTTCATTTTATAAAAATTCCCATTTTTCATTGGAAATGCCTTGTGACATTATTTATTTATTTATTTATTTATTTATTTAAAATTTTAAAAATGTACAAAGGACCGATATATGCGCTTCGATAACACCAACACGTCTCCTTTTCCCCGAGATGTGTCACGTAAATATCCCGAGCTAAAACTGAACTGGACTACAAATCTAGTCCCCAGACCACCAAACCAATCTCGTTTGGTGGTCTGAAAGTGAACATACATCAAGCTGGGGCTAGTTACCTCCTGGAATTTATCTCTTGCCCAAGCATACCACATCGATGGCATTTCTACTTCCCCTCCCCCGTTGCCGGGCACAATAACGACACGCTTCATCGCAGATATTGCACTAATATTGGTGAAAACATACGAGCTCCGTTCTAAGTGGCCTGCGGTTATAACACTTCCGGGTTCGTGTAACTTCCGGGTTAAAGTTGATATCCTCGTTCTACATTAATATATATATGACTACAACAGTACTCCGTCATTGATATCAATAAAATATCAAATTTACACTCTTACATATTTAACCTTAAAAATGGGTTTAAGAAGATTTCGTTACACGATGAATAAGATCATATGATGTTATTTGTTGTTGTTAAATTTTACTCATTTACGAGTCAGTCGACGCCATTTTGATTTCATGTTGACAGTGTGCGAATATTGCAGTGGTGAATTGATAGACGCACTTTAAATTCGCGTAGTTTTGAGCGTAACGAAATATTGGATATATACGTTCAGCAAAGGGTCAGTTTAATATACAGATTTTGTGTATTCCATCACTGTAAGTCACGGATAGTATCAAAATAATGTTGTGAATCTTCGAATGAATGTGTGACGATCTCGTTTTGAACTATTGAATTAATTGCTAAACACAGCTGTTTTTTGTACTTGTATTGAACTTGAAGAAGACACGCAAAGATGGTCCTAGCAGATCTCGGTAGGAAAATAACCTCAGCTTTGAGGTCGCTCAGTAATGCAACCATTATAAATGAAGAGGTAAGTATTGTACCGTACGGTACATTATGATTATCACTATTAGTATCACTGTCGGACTTTTCACATATGGTACATTTTCACCCGGTGCAGTGATAGTAATTTTATCAATCATATAGTTGAACTTGATGTTTACTTTTGAGCTTGTTTGATCAATTAACAAGTTGCTCCATTATTTGTTAAGATTGCCATCAAGTTGTACAGTTTTCGTCAGCAAACAATGTAATCCCAGTGCAAATTTTCTAATGATGCAATTTATTGCAACTGTTGCAAAGATTCTTTTTCCATTCTCGTACTTCCTCATTATAATTTTGGGTATACCTATAATTGTTACATCGTGGAATTTCCTAAAGGAGTAAATTCTACCTCCTCAAAGTGCATCTAACGGACACACTATTACAAACAACAACAACATGGCTCTTGAGTTGAGATAACATCAATGATTTGAAACATAACAGTAGAGATGTCCATCTAAATTGTTTGTCAACTATGAAGTACAAATGTTCATTGGACAAATCGAAACATCCTGTGAGAATTTTGATACATTTCACACTCATGCATTAATTTATATTTTTAAGATTTTTTGTGTGAAGTCCACTGCCAATCAGGAATTTGCCAGCCTTGTTGTTTAATTGTCATTGAATATTGTTTATTTGTAGGTGTTGAATTCCATGTTGAAAGAGATATGCTTGGCATTACTTGAAGCTGATGTCAATGTCAGGCTAGTGAAACAACTCAGAGAAAATGTACGGTCAGTGATTGATTTTGATGAAATGGCCGCTGGATTGAACAAAAGAAGAATGATCCAGACTGCTGTGTTTAAAGAACTTGTCAAGGTAAGATATGCAGTTTATCACTGAGTAAAGTAAATCATTCCAGATGTTTGAGTAAAATTCACTGTTGTAACTTTTCTTCAACTTTCTGAGATTCCTTCAGAGATGATAGTATAGCTGACACAGTAGCTGTATAATACTATAAGTTAAAACATGTGCATAGCATAAAATGGCCTTATTTACATGTGCTGATTCAAGTCGTTGACCCTAGATGGATACTACCATGTTGGTCTAAACTTCACTTCTTGGACTGCAAAATTACTGTTTATCTGTCATCTTGATTTACACATCATATTGTTCAGTTTTATTTTAGCATCACTGACGAGGAAATCATGAAAGTGGTATTAAGATTGAAAAACGGCAAATCACCTGGTCCAGATGGCATACCGTCAGAATTTTTCAAATGTACTGTATCTACCTTGTTGCCCATTATGAATAATCTATTCAACAATATTTTTGATACAGGTAATTTCCCTAAAGGATGGTCACGTGGTGTTATTATCCCATTGTACAAAAAAGGTTCCAAATCAGATCCCAATAATTATAGGGGAATAACCTTATTAGACGTGTTTGGGAAAATATTCTGCAGTGTTTTAAATGATAGGTTATATAGATGGGCTGAAAACACTAATGCTATTTGTAACGCCCAAGCTGGATTCCGTAAAGGGTATTCAACAATGGACAATATCTTTTCTTTACATGCTATGATTCAGAACTACCTCAGAAGAAGGAGAGGGAAATTTTACTGCCTGTTTGTGGACTTTGCAAAAGCGTTTGATTCCGTTAATCACAAATGTCTGTTTTTTAAACTTCAGTCTATTGGCCTCTCTGGCAAAATGTATAACGTAGTCAAATCCATGTATAGTGATGTCAAATCATGTGTGCGTTTAGATGGGGGAGTGTCAGATTATTTTAATTGCAACATTGGTGTAAGACAAGGAAGTGTTTTAAGCCCTGTGCTATTCTCCTTTTTCATTGATGAATTGTATCGCATGATTAAAACTGTTGGTGTTAGGGGTATACAATTAACACAGGAAATGTATGATTTATTTATCTTACTTTATGCAGACGACATTATACTCTTCGCAGACTCTGTCATTGGTTTGCAAAGATTGATTCACGTACTTGCTGAATTTTGTAACAAGTGGAAACTCCAGATAAACACGGACAAAACAAAGGTTGTAGTATTCCGCAAAGGGGGTCATAATGCAAGGAGTGAAACTTGGAAAATGAATGGAAAGGTCATTGATGTTGTAACATCATACAAATATCTTGGTTTATTGTTGTCATGTAGGAACACATGGACAAAAGCTGTAGGTAATTTAGCCGCTCAGGCACGGAAAGCAATGTATTCAATTTTTAAGTTCGAACGAAAAGTTGGTACCGTCAAACGTGATGTTTATTTTAAACTGTTTGATTCTCTTATTGCACCAATATTATTGTATGGAACTGAGATTTGGGGATATAAGCAATATGTTATAACAGAAAGGGTACACTTAAAATTTTGTAAACATTTTTTAGGCGTTACCCAAAGTACTCCAGATGAAGCTGTACTTGGGGAGTGTGGAAGATATCCCTTGTTTATTAACTCAATTACAAAATGCATTAAGTATTGGTTACGCCTTACTGGGCTCTCAGATGACAGACTAGCCGCGCATGCATACAAGCTCATGTTTAAAAATGACGAAAATGGTCACTCATCATGGGCCACAGAGATCAAACATGTCCTTTGCTCATATGGCTTTGGCATAGTTTGGCTTCATCAAGGTGTAGGGGACATGGCATCGTTCATTTCGGAATTCAAACAACGTGTAACTGATGTTTACAAACAGCAATGGTATAGTGAAATATGCACAAAAGACAGACTCAAAACATATCGTAATTTCAAAAGTATGCTGGAGCCAGAGAAATACTTGATGGAGATTACAGATTTAAAGTATAGACATGCGTTAGCCAGATTGAGATGTTCATGTCTCGGTTTAAGAGTTCAAGAGGGTATTTATACTGGTGTTGACATTGATAACAGAATCTGTGAAATTTGTACACAGGGTATAGAGGATGAATACCATGTCATATTTGTATGTCCACTGTATCAGAACTTGAGATATCTTTTACCTCAGTATTACTATATTTTTCCTACAGAAGATAAATTTTGTACATTAATGAGGTCAGAGTCACAAACAGTTTTACGAAATCTCGGTAAATTTGTGTTTAAAGCCATTAACTTGAGAAAAGAATATTTTCTGTAAAATTGTTTCAATGAGTGTATAGAACGTTTACTTTCTTTTTTTTTTGTTTATCCTGTTCATATTTCTATATTGTTAAAATTGCATTATGTATTGTGTCATATTGGCCGGTGGCCTTAAGACAAATAAATACTGTTCAGTTTTATGGTACACTTATTTTGGTCAGTGCTTTAAAGTTAGATATATCTAGAACTTAGAATGTGCTAATCCAATGTTATTGAAGGACAGTGTACAAATCCTAATGCTGTATATCTGTAACATGTCTTGCCAGGCTATGGGTAATCTGTAAGATATGTTTCTTGCCACCCTAGCAGATATTAACTTCTGAAAAAGTAGCCTGATGAGGGCTGAACAACATAACATATCATTCAGAGTAACCCGTGGCTAAGCCCACATTTTAGTAGCATCCTGTCATATATTAAACTTTGTCTACATTCACAGCTGATTGACCCTGGAGTTAAAGCATGGACTCCACAGAAAGGAAAACCTAATATTATCATGTTTGTAGGTTTACAAGGTAGTGGTAAAACAACCACTTGTACTAAGGTAAGTCACACTGAACTTCTGCAACCTCTTTTGTCTCGTTATCTGAACTTTGAACTATTGTGCAAAGTTCACCTGAGGTCAGCACGTGAATATAAACATTACTTAATGTTACTTGTGAACTACTAAAGTCAAGGTCAAAGTTAAGATTTGTTTCTGTAAAATAACCCATACACAGTGACACCCTCAGTAATATATTACAATGTTAAATTGAAACATTTACCCTCAAGATACTTTTGTTGCACCTTTTTCGGATGTAGATTGGAGCAAATGCATTTTCAGTGTCAACTGTGGCAGATGATGCAAATTAGGTTTTGCTTGGAACTATAATCTGATTTGTCTCTCTTACCCAATCCTACCCCTAACACCCTAACTGGAGTTTCAGATATATCTATTTGTACAGCCAGACCACTGGTTATCTTGCTACACTTCCCCCATGGATATAGCATTTTAATACTTTGGATTTTAATTTTTTTCACAGCTTGCATACCATTATCAGAAAAAAGGTTGGAAGACTTGTCTTATATGTGCTGATACATTCAGAGCAGGTAAGGGCAGTGAGTGAAGTTCTTTAGAGCAGTTAAGGGCAGTGGGAGAATTCCTCTAGGGCAGATAAAGGCAGTGAATATATTTCTATAAGTCAGGGTCTGTGGTATTTGTGTGAAGGTATGTGTATTTGCAAATACTCCAAAGAGGAGAAGAAATTCAGGGAATGTAAGACAATTTTAAACAAGGTTTTCCCCAGGAGTGTATAACATACTGGATTCCATGCTGTGATTTCTTGAAACACTAAAATATAAGTATATACAGTATTTTTGCATGTACATGTATAACTATAAGCAATAAGTATAAAATATACATTGTACTTGTGTTGCCAAGGTTCTTAATTACTGGGGTTCCCCACCAAATTGTGATCTAAGGTATGAAAAACTATGCAATTTTTGATAGTTTTCCATCTCCATCTCCATCACCAGGGTTTCTACATCTTAGTAAAAGTTTTATATTCTCTAATTTATTAAAAACTTGCCATTGACTGTATCATTAGTGTGTGACACTTGTGAAGTTATTTGTCGATTGAAATGATTGGTGCTGTTTGTACCACTTTCCATGCATTGCAATTTCATTCCTCCAATGGGAAGAGGTGTTTCAAGAGTTATGGGTACCGGAATTACTCCTGTACTTTCTCTCCATAGAATTGATGGACGTAGATTGGACTAGTAGATAAATATCATCACACAATATTAATAATAATAATAATTATTATCATTTCACATAATTGCTATCTTGTCAAACTCTTCACAGGTGCCTTTGACCAATTAAAACAAAATGCCACAAAAGCCAGGATACCCTTCTATGGCAGGTAAGAAGTTGTGTATATATGTATAGATATGACTTTCTGTTAGTATATGCATGTGACAGACATATTAGCTAGTAGTATGCACAATTATTGCAGATTCTATCTATTCTGGAGTCATGTTGGTTGAATTGTTACTGGTTTGGAATCCACAAATTACAGTCTCGAGCCTCAGTACTGATGATTTTCTGAATGGCTAGAGCCTTTGTGCAATATTTTTGAACCATGATTGCACGGGAAATGGTGGAGATTGGGGTGACTACAAAGAACAAATATAATGAATTTTGAATGCGAAAATGATGACTTTACATGTGGTAATTTACCTTATATACTTGTCTGAGGGTAAAGCTGTTTATCAAATGCTATACTAGCGTGTGTTGTCAAATTTACCCTGTAATACATTGATACATCTCATTTGAAAAAATACAAATGTAACTGTTGATTACACACCTATACTAAGAGTCAATGGTTTCAACCCCATATTAGACCCTGCCCAACTTATTGACATCTAGTATTACTACTACACAGTGGGAAACACAAAACCACTTGGGGCATTCGATTGTTCCATGATGGTGTATAGTCATTGCCACTTTCTATTCCCTGCACTATGGAGTATGCGTAATTGCAAACCCAGATGTGTAATGTTTGAGTTGATGATGTTTAATGTCATGTGATCTGAGGAAAGGGTCACAGATGAATCATTTGTTTTTGATTGTCAGGGGAATCCACACAGGCCACTCTCCACTCAGCTTTACACATGTCCAAGAGAAATTTTATTTGTTTGCGTAATTAGTTGTCTGCAAAAGTCAAGAAATTTGAAGATTCAATATTTGTTGTTTTGTGTAGTCACTCTCAAATTGATCCCCACCATTGCCCATGATGTTTGTGTCCCAGTCAACCCTGTTGTATGATTTGGGACATGGTATGATAGGGGTGGTAAAATCAATGTTTAAGAACTAACAAATTATTTGCTGCTATCTTGGTAATGTTTACAAGAAGTGTGAATTTGAAATTTTCTTTCAAGTATTTTTTGTGCCAATAGTAAATGGCTGTTGTCACACCTTGTCTCTTGGTGACTGATAACCAAACCTCTAATTCTCTTCAGAATTGAGAGATCATACCTTCAGATAGAAGCCTGAAGAGATTCACCCTTTTCAAATTTAAGGTCACCTCCCTTTACTAATTGTAAGTAACACGTGATGATATTTACTTTCAGTTACACAGAAATGGATCCAGTAGTTATTGCAGCTGACGGGGTGGACAAATTTAAGAATGAAGGTTTTGAAATCATAATAGTAGATACCAGTGGTAGGCATAAACAAGAAGAATCACTCTTTGAAGAAATGTTACAAGTGTCAAATGCAATTGTAAGTCATTCAACAAGTTTATTGTTAATTTCAGTTGTCATTTTATAAAATGTTTGTTGAGATCATTGAATTTTAAATGATGCGATAAAATTAAAATGGAGCTTGTTATTTTTTAATATTTTTTTCTGCAGTGCCCAGATAATGCAATTTATGTCATGGATGCAACTATTGGCCAAGCTTGTGAAGCTCAAGCCAGGGCTTTTAATGAAAAAGTTGATGTTGCTTCAGTTATTATAACTAAGTTAGATGGACATGCCAAAGGTGGTGGCGCTCTCAGTGCGTAAGTAAAATACAATAATGAAATATCGAAAAGTGACAGTGCCCTTAACATGCATGAATGTGCCATCTTGTTAATTACAACAAAGTTAGATGTATATGCCAAATGTGATTGATCACATAGCCTCTCATACTTACAAAGTTTTGGTGTTGTTAGATAGAGTCTGCATATTTAAAGAAACCTGATTACTTTGTGTATTGTTTCTACTGTTATATACTTAATCAGCTTTAAGCCAAAACCAAATCTACAATTTCCTTGTCAAGAACGAAATAAAAAATGTCTAGTCAAAATGTATGTACTGTACTAATGTACTGATATTTTACAGAGTTGCAGCAACCAAGAGTCCTATAATATTTATTGGTACAGGAGAACATATAGATGACTTTGAGCAATTCAAAACAAAACCTTTCATCAGCAAGCTGCTCGGTATGTACTTTAAATCTTCAGCTGCGTGACATCAAACGGGACAGGTCAAAATTTCAATCACCCCTCTTCTTCTGAGCTTTTTTCTCTCAAATATTCAGAAAGATTTGTTTCAGCCATTACACTATGATCATATTCTCGTAATAACTATGCATTTTCAAAACTGGTAAATGTAGACATTACTCTACATATAGCCTTTGGTGGTGTGATTCTGATGTACAGAGGTATCATCAAGATATCAACGATTGATGCTTGATTTGTATGTGTAGAAGTGTACTTCCGTCGAGCTTGAGCTCTGAACATGCCATATAGCAGAATGTGAAGAAAGTAAATGATGAACAAATGTCATATTCAGACAAGTTTTACTGACATTTTAAAGCTAAATTTGATATTATTATTAAACTTTATTTGGGGAAAAAGAAAGAACACAACAATGCCCAATATATCCCATAACTTAAACAGACAGAATAAAGTAATAAAAAGGACACAAAAACAGAATTTTAACCAGCAAATCTCAAGCTGACAATACTACACATGTAACAGGTTGCAAGCATTTAAAAGTAGAGTAAATCTCTATCTAATAGTCCTCAACCAGAGGATCATATCAGAATTTAGCACAGCCAAAATAAGACCATTACAACTGTTTCTCAAACATTCAAAGAAATTGTAAACTAGCTTTCGACCTAGAGTCCTAAATTTATATTGCAAGGCTATATCCGATATTTTTGGCAGAGAAACTATAGTTGAAGATGCTAATCCGTCGATCATAAGCTTGACTTTGCGACAGATGTTGAATGAATGTCACATGATTGCATAGCCGTTGGGTGCCATTTTTAATATGTGATTGAGAATATAGTGCAATGAAATGTTACAGCATTCATAACATTTGATTCAAAATTGTAGAAAAATTATGTGGGTTGTCTTGATTATGTGATAAAATTATATATAATCCCACAAAATGTATGATAGTTTTACATCATAATGCTCTTTGTATGATTCCACAGACTACAAATACTTACCTGTGGCTCGTATTAGTATTAGTCTACAGAATCATACTCAGAGCATTATTACGTAAAACTAAGATTGATTTGTGTGATTCTGTAGAAATATCTACATACATGAATCAGAAATATCATTAGTATAACAGCTACTATGTGTGTGCTTTAGAACTTACATACAAATGCCAGTCATCAGAAAGACAAAAGATTGTATAGTTTGGCCACTGGGGGTGCTATTTGGAAGCTGATTTTCAACCAGACAGAATCCTTGTTTACTGTCAGGCTTTTCTTTTGCTGAGGTTTTCATGGCAAAACATGAAAAGTTTTCTGTGTTACTTGAAATAAGTGTCCTTTCTGTGTCAGATGGTGTGATATATAGCAATTTGTAATATTTTACATACAAATTTGGCATATCCCAAATTTACTTTTGCTGCTAGCGTTTATTCATTTGTTGTCTCTATGTTTCATAATCATTTCAATCAATGTACTCTGAGAAAAAAAATGACGGTAGATAGTATGTATTTCATCTGAAGGTACTCCTCATTTTCATACTTGTACTAATGCTATGTTTGCAGGTATGGGAGACATTGAAGGACTGATTGACAAGGTCAATGAACTTAATCTGGATGACAATGAAGAACTTATAAATAAGCTTAAACATGGTGAGTATCTTGTCTTGGGTGCAAGAAGTCATACAAAGTACCGAAATTTATCTTTCTACCACAACTCAAGAAGTTGAATACACAAAGACTCTCATTTTAACTGTCTACACTCATATTATCTATTTGAAAGTTACACCTTGTCCTTCTTTTACACCTTCTTTGTATACCTTGATCTTTGACTTTGACCGCCAGCCATATTCAAGGTCAAACCAAAAATTGGTTGGTCAATATATTGTGAAGTGTCATATCTAGAGACACCATTCCAGTGTCTACACCTATGTTAATGGAGGTTAGCTTTCAAGCAGGATACTAAAGCTTGACCTTAACCTTCATTTTGAAGGACAAATGTAAATTTGCAGAGTAATGTTGTCATACAACAAACCATTTGGGGTTATGTACTCTGTGAAGGCTTGTTATTAAATTTATTCTGATAAAAATAATATTCACCAAAAACAATAAATTAAAAACTGTCAGACCGATTGTCTTGATATTTGGTAGGGACTTTACTTGGGATGTGTAGATGAAAAACTGTTCAAAAATTATTAGTGCTGTAAATAAGACTGGTAAAATGTGCTCCTTTTGCTTGGTGGAATTTTACTAGGTTGAATGGAAATGATTGCAGCACAGGTTCTTAGGGAAATACATGTAAATATCCAGTGTGACACATCCAAAGATTTTGACACTAATTTCCAATGTTTTCTTGTCAATTTCAGGTGAATTCACACTTCGAGACATGTATGAACAATTTCAAAATATCATGAAAATGGGACCTTTTGGTCAAATTATGGTAAGTGTGCTTTGATTTCACTAATAATTGAAATCTTACTATGAGTTCTGTATGTACGGAATAATAAGCCAAAGTGTTCCTTCTAGTAATCCTTGACCAAGACATCAATTTGTATTGTATTGTACTACACACAAGCCAAGTTGAACATGTGCAAACCAAAAATATTGGAGCCTATGTCATTCTTAACTATAGTCAATTTCTGTATTATCTTACACTATCAACTTTGATATTTCCCCTTTAGAAATGATGGAAATTTTTGGTCTGCATTTACTAGTTTCTTGAGACTGGAGTTGGGCATTTCATTTATGTGCAGTGTTGTCAAAAGACATTTTACCAACTAGCAAACATGTTGTGGTTTTATTTCCTCTGCAGTAGCCAGTAATTTGTCTTGAATAAAAATATTTATATGTCGCCTGTCACCATCTCACATGCTGATTGGTCGAGAGCTGTGCAGTTATCCAGGATTATTTTTCCCAAAGAGTCATATTTTTTTCGTGTGTCACATGGTCACTGCAATTCCCCTTGTAAACAAACCACCAGAAATGTAGCTATAACACAGCAGTTTGAAAGCCAAATTTAGAAGTCTAGTGTAAACTATACAAAATATCTGTACTTCGAAAGTACAATGAACATTTACAGGAGTTACAAGTATGGTCACTTTACACACACACAGGCTTAAATATTTGTAGTTTTCTTCCCTTCTCTGTAATCAAAGCTGGTTAGCTTCTAACAAAGCATCAGTACTTTGAAATACAGTGAACTTTAACAGGACTTGTAAAGTATGGTAATTTTTACAGACGCCAAGACCTACCACACAGCAATGTCTGTCATTGTATTAAATACATTCTATCAGGTACTCCTTACGGTATTGCACTCATTGTATTGTCATTACAGTAGACATACTTTCCTGTACTTTATTTAACAGAACTATTCCACAGGGTGGTAACCACTGACTATTTGTATTCTACCAACAGAGTCTCATTCCAGGCTTTGGGTCTGATTTCCTCAGCAAAGGAAACGAACAGGAATCCATGGCTAGACTAAAGAGATTAATGACCATGATGGACAGTATGAATGATGAAGGTATACAAAACAATGCCATCAAAGTAGTCCCTAGATATCCACTAACAATTTACTCTCCGGAACAGACCCTTTATTTATTTATTTATTGATGACAATGTGGTATTCTGATTTCATGGTGTATACACAATAGTCTATATTTCTTGTTATTGTGTCAAAACAATAGACTTCCTGATAAAAAAATTTCACTTCAAAGAACTTCCTGTACATGCTACCTGACCACTTCCTTCGGATTTCATTATAAAAAATCTATACATTCTTTGCTTTTGTCAGTTGTATTGTTAATACATGTATATGATCCATTGCTACACTTTACATAAAACCACACACAGACAGTTTTTTGAATAGCACATTGATTTTTTTCTCTCTATGGGCTCTTTGATCAATTTGTTTTTTGGATTTTAGCCAAAGCCAACAAGGCATAGGTAAAATGGCAAATTGTTTTTCAAAATAGTGTGAAAATATTTTTTTTAAACACCCTTTCATTTTAAGGGATTCTCAAAGAACAAGAAGTATGTTATATTGTTTACACCAAGTGTCTTTACAGTACAATACACCTGGTATACTAGTTTATCATGATTGTTAATAGGTCAGTTATGGGTTGAAATAAAAGTGGTCCAAATTTTCACCTGTTACACCTATTGGTATCAGGGAATTTCTAATCTCACACACACAAGACTAAGTGAATCATTTGTGTTTCCCCCCTTGTTCAGTTTTGAATGATAAACTCACAAACACAAATTTGACAAATTTGAAATTTGACTCCTCTATTTCAGAGCTTGATAGTAAAGAAGGTTCCAAACTGTTCACCAGAAACCCAGGGAGAGTTCATAGAGTAGCTAAAGGGTCAGGTGTGTCAGTGAGAGAAGTCCAGGAGCTATTATCACAATATCAGAAATTTGCTGCAATGGTTAAGAAGATGGGTGGTATCAAGGGACTCTTCAAAGGTAAGAAAACGTAGAATGATGAAAAACATGGATCAGCTTAAACAAAGGGCCTGATACATATTGTGTACCCATTATTAGTTAAATTGATCATGAACCCCGTTATAAAAGTTGAAATTTACAAGAACAGAATTCCATCAAGTGCATGATCCAAGGGCAATTGGTATGTTAAAAGGCCAAGGATTCAGTCCCATGTTTTCACCTCAGTGTTATCTTATCAATTGACCCATTTTGTTATTGACCACCTTTATTTCTATGAGCTCTGCTAAACAACTGTTTTTCACACCCAGATTTAAATCCTCATCCGAACTTGGCCATTAAGTATACTCATGCCATAAGCAATCTCCTAGTTTGTATGTCTTGATTGTCAACATTAGATCATTGTCACACAACTGTTTGATGCCGCCATAAGGTTTTATAAGCTCTACATGTAACATTACCTCATTCCCAAAGTCTTAGGAGTACTCCTAATTCCATCTGAATCTGTAACACAATAGCTTCAGCCAACATGACCACACAAAAACCAACACAATGTAACCAGTCACAACATCTCCAACAATAATACACAATCTGATACTGTCACTCTACCTGGACAATCCAGCATAGTGTAATTCTACCCTCATCAACAAGGTTAACTTGTCATGCATAAAAGCAAAAAAAATTTGAAAAATACAGAAACAACTTATGACACGTTCTAACATGTCACTTTGAAGGTCTGTTTTCTTACAGACACTTAGACTCTGCGATCAAGTTTTTGTAATTATATAAAAGTGGGTATGTTTTCTTTGCTGTGTATTTAATATCACAATAGTACTGGTGTGTGTGAAATCAGATTTGGACATCTTTTGATATATACTGTGTTTAGTGTAACTGTGTTAAGATTTGTTAGTGTATGTTCCAGTCCTTTTTGTACCCGATGACTACAAATGTGTCATATATACTAATATTAGATTGTTTTCTTGTGCTATCACAGGTGGTGATATGATGAAGAATGTTAATCCCTCACAGATGATGAAACTCAATCAACAGATGGCTAAAATGATGGACCCAAGAATACTCCATCAAATGGGTATGTACTTACAGTGGTTTCAAGAAAACCTAGAACAAAAAAGTCTTTATACAATGTATATACAGATGTTGATAGATTACTAGTATTACTTTCCAACTTTATTTTCCACATTTACTGAAACAGTAACAGACATTTTTGAAGTTATGGTACAACACAAAGAGACATTATCAGCAGGAAACATTGAGTTGTGTGCAATAAACAGCTGTTATTGTTGGGAAATAATAGTCCCATATATTTGTAAGATTGAATGATATGGCTGCTAGAATAGTATGTAAATTTTGCTGTGAACAAGTACTCTGGTATGGTGATTCAAAGTTTCAGATATTTACATGGATAATGAAAAGCAACATAGTTCGGGGAAAAACAAAACTCTTGTCCCTTTATTCGGGAAAGAAATTTTATCTTTAATAAAAGATTTTTGCAAATAGGCAAAAGAATAAGGACCGTCTTCTTTTCTAGCACAGTTTGATAGTTTGATAACAAGAAACAAACCAATTTGTCTTAATAAATGCGGTGCTGTTACAATGACAGTATTACATAATCATCTTATTTTATTTCAGGTGGTATTGGCGGTTTACAAAACATGATGAAGCAGTTCCAACAAGGTCCAGGAGGAGGGGGTCTGGGTGGAATGATGGGAATGGGGGGCAAATAGATTTTAACAAAGCATACAACATCAATCTGCAACTTATATCATGGAAGTTCAATATTTCATCAACGTTTAAGTCATGAATGAAAATTGGGGGGGGGGGGGGGGGGGGGCAGGTGCTTTTGGGCTTCATCCATCTGTCCATATGTCCGTGTGTCTGCAATATGTCATTTCTCAAACATGCAATATCTGATATCAATCAAAGCTCGGACACAGGTGACATATCATATGGGACATATACATGTCACTTTGGTTCAGGGTATATGCAAATTTGACCAAATGGCAGTCATATTTGTAGTTGAAAATCAATATTTAATGCGTAACTCAAAAACTGTAATACACATAGACACCATTCAAATGTCTTCCTCTATATTATCAAGGATTACTTTTTGTGCTATATCTGTAGGTGGCATCGAAATATGGGCATAGCTATTCCTTACAGAAGGTAAAAATTAATGCCGAGAGACACCATCCAAGTGTCTACCCCTCTATTATCAGGTGTAAACTTTCTTTTGAGACTTTTGACCTTCAGCGTCAATTCTCAAAATTGAGCCATTTCCTGCACATCACAGACACTTTTTGTATTTATTTGTGGCCATAAATTTCTTTTAAATCATTCAGTCAAATGGAAGTGAAATATTTTAGGGAGACTATGTCTTTGTATGTCATCTACGGAGGCTTCTCGATTACTAATTACTGAAACAATGTGATCATACATCACTGTCCAGCTGATTGAAACAACAGAGGCAGTCAGTCATTCCGTATTTGGCTGTTGACGAACGCTGCCCTCTATCATACAAATGGTCTATATATTCATTCTTTTCCTGGAAGACTATTCAGAGTTTATGTAAATGTTTTGTCGACATAAAGGATTTTGTTGTCACTAGATCATTACGGTACTTTGCAGCCAATGCTGTGCACAGAAGGACATTCATCCATATTACAGAGGAGTTCCATTGCAAAAGTCAATCCACCTCCCGTTATTTGTGAAAGTATGCATATAATTCAATAATTAAAAGATTAATGTTTCCTTGATGTTGAAATGTGTCACTTTTATGTATTTTTTTAGTGTGCGTACAATTTTCTCCAAGGAGTAAAGACAGGGACACAGCAATGTATACTTACAGGCATACAACAAACATGTTTGTTCTGTCAGATATAAGCTTGCATATGATCTATTTTGTACCAAATTTTGTAACAGTTGCCACTCTGTAGTCTATTAGATATACCATGCCAGGGCACCCCACATGCATCAGCCAACCCCACTCACCACCAATGGGGGGCTGAACGGCATGACATCACAGTCTTCTTCACAGCATACTTCAGCAATCCTTATTGTGTATTAGCTAGATAGAGACTTCAACAATGAAAGTTGACTGGAGGGCATCTCTGGGTTCAATGACCTAGCTTGATACCTGCAAACTGGTGGACCCCAGAATACCTGCATTAATGATGTCTGTTTGGTAAATGCAAAATGACAAACCCTGGAATAAGTATAAAGACATCTATTCTAAACCTTCAAAGCTGATGGGACCCAGATACTCATTTTAATGTTGTCTATTTAGTACCTGCAAAGATGATGGACCTAGTCTCTAGAATACCTGTATGATGTCTTATCTGCACATGCAAATATAGTCGGCCCTGGGACATATATTGGTTCCTTACTTTAAATTTTTCCCTCCTCTGCAAATATAGTAGTTCTTTTCACCAGTACAATTCTTGATGACAATGTTATTAGGGAGAATTAACTACCAAACTTGCCTGTACATTTCGACAGGCATTTCATCAACCATACCCACAGATACTTTATCTCAACTAGGTTTTCTCATAGACTGGTACTGTGGGCATGTACCTACACAGGGTCTGGAGTGAAAGACTGGTACTGTACACATGTACCTCCATAGAGTCTGGAGTGAAAGACTAGCACTGTACACATGTACCTCCATAGAGTCTTGAGTGAAATACTAGCACTGTACACATGTACCTCCATAGAGTCTTGAGTGAAATACTAATACTGTGGGCATGTATCTCTATAGAGTCTAGAGTGAAAGACTAGCACTGTACACATGTACCTCCATAGAGTCTGGAGTGAAAGACTAGCACTGTACACATGTACCTCCATAGAGTCTGGAGTGAAAGACTAGCACTGTACACATGTACCTCCAAAGAGTCTGGCATGAAAGACTAGCACTGTACACATGTACCTCCATAGAGTCTGGAGTGAAAGACTAGCACTGTACACATGTACCTCCATAGAGTCTTGAGTGAAATACTAATACTGTGGGCATGTATCTCTATAGAGTCTGGAGTGAAAGACTAGCACTGTACACATGTACTTCCATAGAGTCTGGAGTGAAAGACTAGCACTGTACACATGTACCTCCATAGAGTCTGGAGTGAACGACTAGCACTGTACACATGTACCTCCATAGAGTCTGGCATGAAAGACTAGCACTGTACACATGTACCTCCATAGAGTCTGGCATGAAAGACTAGCACTGTACACATGTACCTCCATAGAGTCTGGAGTGAAAGACTAGCACTGTACACATGTACCTCCATAGAGTCTGGCGTGAAAGACTAGCACTGTACACATGTACCTCCATAGAGTCTGGAGTGAAAGACTAGCACTGTACACATGTACCTCCATACAGTTTGGAGTGAAAGACTAGCACTGTACACATGTACCTCCATAGAGTCTGGAGTGAAAGACTAGCACTGTACACATGTACCTCCATAGAGTCTGGAGTGCAAGACTTCTGTGCTACACAAATATTACCCTAGGAAAAATAAAATAACGACTAGTGCGATCATATGCAAATTGAGGTCACTATGGGTCAATAGACTTTACAATGTGATGTAATCTAGGCTGATCACAGAAGGCTTTATGAAACCATATGTTATAACAGGTACTAGTTCATGTCACTGACCCCAGAAAACCCTATGTGTCCAGGTGATGCACAGAAAATGGAGTACCTTGTGTAAGTGTGATACAGACAAAAATAATGTGCCAGTACCTGGGACACCCCAGACAACCCATTGTGTCCAACTGATGCAGAAAGTCGAATACTATTAGCTGTTACACCCAGACAACCCATTGTGTCTAGCTGATACACTGAAAGTCCAATACTAGTACCCGGGACCCCCCAGACAACCCATTGTGTCCAACTGATCCAGAACGTCGAATACTAGTACCTGGGACACCCCAGACAACCCATTGTGTCTAGCTGATGCAGAACGTCGAATACTAGTACCTGGGACACCCCAGACAACCCATTGTGTCCAACTGATGCAGAAAGTCGAGTACTAGTACCTGGGACACCCCAGACAACCCATTGTGTCTAGCTGATGCAGAACGTCGAATACTAGTACCTGGGACACCCCAGACAACCCATTGTGTCTAGCTGATGCAGAACGTCGAATACTAGTACCTGGGACACCCCAGACAACCCATTGTGTCTAGCTGATGCAGAACGTCGAATACTAGTACCTGGGACACCCCAGACAACCCATTATGTCTAGCTGATACACTGAAAGTCCAATACTAGTACCTGGGACACTCCAGACAACCCATTATGTCTAGCTGATACAGAAACTCCAATACTAGTACCTGGGACACCCCAGACAACCCATTGTGTCTAGCTGATGCAGAAAGACCAATACTAGTACCTGGGACACCCCAGACAACCCATTGTGTCTAGCTGATGCAGAAAGACCAATACTAGTACCTGGGACACCCCAGACAACCCATTGTGTCTAGCTGATACACTGAAAGACCAATACTAGTACCTGGGACACCCCAGACAACCCATTGTGTCTAGCTGATGCAGAAAGTCGAATACTGTGACACCCCAGACAACCCATTGTGTCTAATCGATGCAGAAAGTCGAGTACTAGTACTAAGCTGTGACAGACTCGCTGACAACACATTTTGTCTTGGTGATGCAGAAAATCGGGTACTAGTAGCTGTGACAGACCCCTGACAACCCATTTTTTCTAGGTGGTGCAGAGAAAATTATGTGCTAGTAGTATCATAGACGTAACCAGTTGCGTGTACGTGATGCACAAAAAGCAAGCTACCTTGCTTGAAATCTTCAGACTCTCCATTGTGCCTAGATAATGCAGAGAAAACCAGGTACCTTGATATATCTACCTGTGGCATACCTGCATACTCGGTATTGTTTCTACACAATACAAAGAACCCACGGTAATATTGCTTACAGAGCCATACCTCTGCCTTGATGACGCCGAGAAAACTAGTGCACGATGACCTTGCAGTTGCAATTTATTTGTACGCACGTACAATAACTTTCTCCATAACTGCCATTTACTTTGCAGGTACCATAATAATTGGCACAATTCATATATTACATGCATCCGTGTACATTTCATTGCTGCAATCGAAGGTACGAGAATGAAAATAAAAATGCCTGGAAGAATGGGTCTGTGGTCACAATTTTGGCAAAGGAAATTATACAACCAATCATGATTGAACAAGTGATGACGCCCTACAGTAATATTGTCAGACATTTTTATCGTATTTATTCTGGCATGGTTATGGGAACTAGACATGGTTTAGGGCAATGTGATTAAAGTCTTGTGGCGAAAGCGTATATTTTCATCGTTTGTTTTGTTCCGGGGTGATCGTCGCCTTCCCACTTCTTTCAGATTGGGTTAAACTAGAGGATACTTCAATGTATTCTCGCAAGTCAGGGCAAACGCAGCATGCAAGTCGTAAGACCTGTAGCTACTGCGGTTGCCATTATGGTAAAATAATGGTAAATGTCAGATTTGCTTACACACAAGTAACCTTCGTACACGCATGCTACTGGGGCATAATCAGTTTAATAAACAACACCCGATATCTACAGTCATTCGGTCTATACTTCAGAAGTTGCGACACCCAACTCATTAGTATGCAGGTGTATTGAACATTGAAATTGGATGGAGTCAGACCTTAGATTTCATGTTAAGTCATGCTAGTGTCATTAACGACAGGCTTGCGGTGTGACTCGGCAAATCTGTTACATTCTGTAATTCCATTGCGCCTCAGGGATTGTGCCCTTGTTATGCAGCCTTATTATGAGAACACCCTGGAAAGCGTGTAATTACGCGTCTATTTCTACTCTGTGGATTTGTATGTAATGCATATAATAAATTAGTTGTCCTAAATGTTTAACTTTCTATTGCGACTTTTACATAGCACTTGCATCATGCAAGGTGAAAGTACTTACAAGTTTTATATACCTTGATGCGGTATCTCGAACGTAAGAGTTTTCATTAAAAAGTATGTGATCTTGCAGTTGCTATTCGAACGGCTGCTATATTGTAATGTAGAACGATTTTATGTGTAATGTTAACAAAGCCGGCCTTATCAATTGTACAAAGGTAATTGTAGTCAAAGTTCAAACGAATTCCCCAAAGCCCTTTCCTTGCATGACGGGCACAAATGTGTCCAAGCGGTCGCTCTGGGCAACCGAGAAATAGCTCTTCCAGCTACCAACGCCATCGAATGACTTTCGTAGGGAGATATCCTGGCGGCGATCTTTGGCGTTGAAACTTAAGCTTTCGTCTAAGTCTATCATGTTCAGCATTTCGTAATCTGTAACAACACTGTCAACAAGTCGCGTGTGTACACCAAGGCCAATAAATTGGCACATGTTAATAATGGCAGTTCTTGGGTCACTTCTCAGATCTTCGTATTTCATGAATAGACAGTTAGGGGTTCCACTTTCTAACCAGCCTATGACATGGTCAAGCCAAGGTCCACAGGGTACATGCCCGGTCGCGAACCTTTCTACAAAATTGCTCCACGAACGAAGTTCGTCTGGAAAGTCGGGATTTGACCCATGTTCGGTTATCAAATTATTATATAAAGCTAAACATAAATCTTTAGGGTTTCTGATGATAACAATGGTCTTTCCTGTGGCTTGCTGACGTGGAAATAACAAATATGGTAGGTGTGACCGAATTAATCTCGGGGAGGGTGCTGACATACATTCAGTAAATCCGTGTTTCACCTGTGAACTGCGTGACTCGAGAACTGGCACTAGACCATGGTCGGTGACTTTCAACGTTCCCCAATTACCATATAACTGACGTAGTATGTGTTCTACTGCCGTTGTCCCAGATTGGGGGTAGCTGACGATAAATATGTCATCGGGACGGACTTCAAAATCCTTCACTGCGTCCAAAAGACTGGTATCATGCACGTATTCTGGAGTAAAGTTACTGCAGTACGGACTCGCCTCGAGGGTATTCATCATAGATATATTAGATGTAGTCGAGGTCCGTACGTATCCGACAACGTAATACTCGGAATTTGAAAGGTCAGCCTTTGGGCGGTGTTCAATTTTGTATCACCCATCGGTTGGGGGCGTGTTTCATGTCGCTTACCCCTTTTGTCATTGTTGTCATTTAGTTGACCTTGACCTACATCATGTGAACACGCAAAAAGCACGACCTGCGTAGCTCGAGTAAGGTTTCCATTACGTCACTCTGAACATTTATTTTGCCAATTTGATAACATAGAAGTTCAACTTTGAAAATAACCCCCCCCCCCCCACAAAAACACGCTATTGTAATGTTAGGAATTGAAGTGGATGTTAATTCGGTGATACTACAGTCACCGTTGAACATAATATACCAAATCAAGTCATAATGTGACGGATTTCCCTTTGAGGAGGAAAAAAAATCACCCTTTCACTTGTAATACTGAACTTCAATAACTCGCAAAAACAAAGTTTGAAAAACAGCGCCTCATCCTCAGTACATGTTGGCGAAGGAAATACGTACAGATTTGTACGTGCCGTTGTCTAATATTTGGATTAGGATAATTGATGACTAGAGGCCGAGACAAGTATTGCATCTCTTTTATATCAGGGGCTCCTAAGCATGTTAGGAGCTGAACTGGCAGTAAAATTACATGTAAATACACACATTTCTAAAAATTAGAAAAAAATTATTACTAATACTCGGGACTAGTAAATGAGGTTTGTCAAGTCTATAAGCTATCATAGACGAGACGCTACGACCAAAAAACATGGCCTCAAAATCGCCATATCAGACACTCTCTGAAACATGTATTTATATTAAAGTTTTTCGTCAAGTTGTATATGCATGTTTTACCCTCCAATATATATAGTTTCTCCTAAATATAGCTTTCGTTTCATGTTATAAGTTGGGGTAGGATTCAATAAATGTATTACTTGTCAATGTCAGTTGTTATCTTTTCAACGCAAGGGGATCTATTTCTAGCAGCCATTTTTTTATTTCATTTTTTATGTGTATTTTTATTGGGGTAGTCTGTGGGAAAAGGGTAAACAGTTCAGTACGGGGGGGGGGTCTGTCTACCTCTAGTAGGTACTACCCATGATTTCCCTCTGAGTCAGGACCGGGCCTTAACAAAATACTGTTTGGTTCCGGTTACCGAACCCCACCTAGTTTTTACATGTAATCCTAAAGTTCATTTTTACTTATTCGATAAAAAAAATAAAATCGCGAAAATTGTTAAATCTCGCAAGAAATAGTGGATGCGGAAACTGACATCAACTTTAACAATTAAAAAGATTTTACGTAAGTTTCAGCAACCACGATTATATTTTATTTAATCTGTAATAGCTGGCATTCAAGCTGGGAATAACACAGATCATATGGAAACGAAGGAAAACATAACTACCCGGCTGAACTAGACACTCACAAATGGAAACCCCCCCCCAAAAAAAAAAAAAAATCAAAAAAAAAATCTACCTAACCCCCCCTCTAAAATTGAGCGTAGTCGGAACCTCACCATTTTGTCACATTTTTAGGCCTTCTGCACATGCTTGAAGTGGTAGTTTATGGTTTATCCTAAACTTCGTATATATTGTTACAGTTTCCGTTCCTCATTGTAGACATAGGTATGAAAAACCCAATCTTTTCTAAACAGTAACAGAAAACACACAGAATGTGAAAAGTGTTGATGACTCATGCTTGGAATTATATCTCGATAAAACAATGTAAAATGATTAGCAGAAAATCGCCGCTCCCTTTCACACAGCAGTAAGGCATTCTTGTCGGGCTATATCCGGTTATATTTCCAATATCCATGATACCCACAGTGAGATGCCGAAGGGCGGAGTGCTGATGTCCATGTATGGGCATAGTAGGTCAGTCTATTGAAATACGCCCTTGTCTTTAAAACGGGACATTGACAATCCTCAAGTACGGAATTGTTCTAAAGTGTTACACTGAAAGACCATGCTTTCAGGATCTTTTCTCGGGAGATTCTCATGCACATTCTGATGGAAATGAAGCACGTAATGAAGAAAAAGCGAAGGAGATCTACCGGGAACATAATGTTGCATAACTCGATCTTTGTGTAGGAGTGAAACACCTGTAACCTACACAATTGTATAGTATGACAATAAATTTCATTCCCATGGTGGTAAATAACTTTATTTTTTGGAAAGGGCAATTGTTACGATCCACGGCATATTAACCCCTCTACACCCCCACACACAGGAAATATCATAAATTAATGTATGGTTTATACATGTAATAACGAACAACTTGAAATATTCATAGAGGTGTATCGCCCATTTTAATCACGTACAGCGTTATCGATCAAATTTAGTTTATTCTACACATCGATAAAATGTAGTAAACTGTCAATTACAGAAACACATTTTTGAATGTCGATGATAGACGTGAAAGTCATTGAAATATGATATTGTTCAGTCACTTCTAAAAAAAAAGATAATTGGGGTACAGTATTGGCTACTCACTAATTAATTGTATTTGTGTCTCAAGGCGTTTTGTGGTACACGTTGATGTTAGGGCTGAACGATAAGGTGAGCCTTTAGTTGGTATCATTTGTGTATAGGTAGAGGTATAACATTACACAGGCACATACACGCGCGTGATGCACATTAGTACAAAAAAAAAGTTGCAAAAAGGAAAATGTCCACATTTCTGCATCTATTTATAAATGGTATGCTGTGTGAACAGTTTACTAATAAATAGAAACTCTTAACGATGTCCTTGGCGCTCTGTTACATGTAGAACTCCTGACGAGTAGATACAGACTCTGGTATCTATACTGTAGGCTTACTACCTAGGTTTACAATATTGAAGTGTGCATGGATAGATATTGGCGTGTAGTGCTTTGGTTTGAATGCAGACTTTTACTTGACATACATACATACATACATACATACATACATACACACACACACACACACACACACACATACACACATACATACATACATACATACATACATACATACATACATACATACATACATACGGTGCAAACTATACAAATATGTAGGTCAAGCTGGCGACTGAGATCTACATTTATATATGTTTCAAATACAAGTTCTAAAATACCATACAAGCATTAGTTTTGAAAATGATAGTGAACAATTAATTACACTAACCAATAGATATAAACCGAGATACATACGATACATGACGATGGACATGGAGTATGTTCATAATGTTCCGTCTGAAATATTCTCTTTTCAATTTTTAATATTTTCCGCAAACAGTCAAACTTCAAACTAGAGTTCGTAAAACCGTAGTGTAGTGTTCGTCCTTCTTCTAACTTTAATAGCTATCCGTTTTCTAAGCATTCAGATAAAATGCTGTTTTTACGTACACCTAAAATAAATTGATAAAAATGTACTATCACACGACGTCACGTGCCAACGATCATCATGAAAATGATACTGTTTCCCCGTAATTCGTAGATTGGGCTTCTTCAAGTGCATTTCGTATTTTAGTCTTTGTTTTCTTCGTAAATTGCGCTGAATACCCCACCCCCACCCCCACCCCCACCCTACCTCACCCCACCCCATTATTCCGGTATGCGTATGTACACGGATGGGCTACCGGTCCTAGTCCTATTTGCATAAATTATTGCATCGTTTAGAGCACAAATAGATGATGATGATGATAAACTACAGCTTATTCCGGTTAAATATTCAACCAACACTTAACAGGTAGGTGTTATTTTACATTACATACCCATAAATCACAAACCTCACGACCTATGCGGCGGCCGGGGAATAACTAACAGGTAGACAAAGCAACTAAAAGCTCACACTGCAAGTATTTTCACTACAAAGTGATGCGATACTATAAAAGATTGTAGACGACATACAACGCTGTGAACACTGAACCGACGAATCACGTATCGAAAGTAGTTTAAAATAATAAATTTCTAAAAATAGCTATCAAGTCCAGAAGAGAATATGGCGTGTGTACGTGTGTTTTGAAGAAGAAAATAAGATACTACTGAGGTTATCACTCCCCCCCCACACACACACACACACACACACACCACCACCACCACCACCACCACTACCACCACCACCACCACTACCACCACCACCACCACCACCACCATCTCTATCACAACTCAAAGTACATGTGTACACTGTTGTATAGAATTTCTTTGACAAGGATGATGTTAGTGATTAGTTAGTTAGTTAGTTAGCTAGTTATTTATTAGTTAGTTAGTTATTAGTTACTTGGTTATCTAGTTAGTTAGTTATCTTGTTTGTTTGTTTGTTTGTTTGGGTTTTGGTGTGTGTTTGTTTGTTTGTTTGTTTGTTTGTTTGTTTGTTTGTTTGTTCGTTCGTTCGTTCGTTAGTTAGCCAGTTGCATTTCTTTGGAATATGAGCGTGTGTATTGTGATAGTTTTCAATACAATCCTTACACTTCTCGACAATTTAGAGAGCTCAGTACGTTTGTCTTTCTCTATAATAAAACCGTTAAACTGAACAGTTCACAACTATCAATCACTGTCTAAAATACATGGGAGTTAGAGGTGAAATACAAAAGAGCACGTACTACTAAACTCACTGAAGGACTGGCCTGGCTACACGTGTTTGTTGGCGCCATTTTCCCACAAATCTAGTCTGACGAGTCTGGGGGAGAGGTTACGGTCTAGACAATGGCTGGTAATTAAGTTATATCCGGTGACACCATTACATTGAACAACAATTGAATGATAGGTTTTCAGTATTTGTGTTTAAAGTGTCGAGAGGCGTGCTTTGACTAGGAATAATTCTAGACGCGAATACACTACTAATATACATAGGTGCTGACACGATATTCATTTTATTGGGTATATTGTAAAAAAAGAATTTAAAAAAACCGCGTATCAAATGGGTATTTACTTCAATAACACCCGCTATCTACGTTGAGAAGTGAAAATCACCAAACTTCCGGATCTGATTATAAATCGAGGTGTTACACTTAAATGAGTAAGCGGCCTTTCAATTTCATTGCGACCACCCACTCGCTGCAAAGCAAAGCCCAGGCCGAGTCATTCTGATGTACGGATGTGGTGTAGTCATAGATCCTGCCGACACTCGTAATTTTATGGATGAGTCCTAGGGGATGAATCTTCTGTCTCTGTAATTTTCTGTCCGTCAACGGCAAATATGGCCACTTCAACAGCGATCTAATCATGGTTACTTCCACGAAAGCCCTGTACAAACGAGTGAGACTTCACACAAAACATAAGCAATGTATTTCTGAGACGCTGCGAGGAGAGTACTTTCCCCCGAAATGGCGAGGTCTCCGGGAGAAGATAGGCTGTGACGTCATTCTCTGAGAAATTGGGTCAGCCAGTGGCTCATGTCAAACACGAGATTATTGGAGTGGGATTGTGATTCCTGTTGTGAAAAGATAAACGCTTCCTCACAAATGAAAAGGTTGATACATTTACTAATTATTTACCATATCAACTATCACAATATCGTGGTTGTTTTATTTGTACACTAACGTACCAATCCAGATTTCTGTTCAGACTTCGACATAGACTGTGGTTTAAACATGGCCAGAAGTGACGCACAAGCAACGATGCGTCACAACTTAGGAATTCGTTAGATAGATGGCGCTGTGTGAGAACACAACGTGTGCGTATAAAGAGATGACTAAAGTGAAAAGGCGAAGTAATCGAGTGGACGACTCCAAGTAGAGCACATCACGAACCGAATAGAGAACTGATATCCATGCTCCGCGCAGCGACAATGCTCACAGTAGACAGCCTGCTAATTTTTATTGCATCGTTTCTTGCTATATGCTACTTCCGCCGAATTAGGAAAACTCGTGGCAAAGTTCCACCTGGCCCACAAGGATGGCCTTTGGTCGGATATTTGCCTCATCTAGGAAGCAAGCCCCATCTCACTTTTATTGAGATGGCTAAGAAGTATGGACCCGTGTTTAAAGTACCTATGGGCTCTCAGGAAGTAATAGTACTGAATGGCTACGATGTTATCAAAGAAGCCCTGGCGGAGAAAGGAGCGAAGTTTGCAGGAAGGCCTAATTGGAAATCTACCAATGTATTTTCAGACAGTGGCACCAAAGGTGAGCTATTATATGTCAAGGGCAGAGTGTTTATTCAATGGCATTCTATTCTGCTAATAAATCTTTAAATCTTTCTAACATTGCATTTTGAATGAACAAAATAAGCAAAACCACATTGTCCCGTGTAACTTTTCAGTAAACGAGCATAAAGCAAAAAAATGCATTGTTCAAATTGTGGTATTAGTTTAAGCGTCTCGCAGAAAATTTAATGCACTTTGCAAATTTAACCCAAAACTTTTTTGGCCACTCTATAGGAACGTCACATCAAGGTTAAACCTGTTATAATGGTTTTCTCTCAGCCCAAGACAGATTGTATTCTTTGACTTGACAATAGACTGTCTTGTGTTGTTGATGGCAACAGTTTGTGGGAGTGCATACCCCGATGTGTTGTTCCAGGTACACCCATAGGAATTGCACTTGAAGGAAAACTCTTTATTACACAAAAAAAATAGTGCATGCAATAAAATAGCAGCATAGTTTTATCTAGAACCTCACATTGTTCACTAATTTTGACGAGACGTTTTCCTCTTGCTGGAATTGTTGGTTGACAACCAAATCCAAAGACATGCTTGTAAATGTTTTTATTGTGTCATAGCCACCGTGAGTCATGGGGTATGTGCATACCTGTCCGATACCCCCGGCCGATACCTGGTTTCAGTTTCTACAATAGCCACGTCTTTGCATGAGAAAACGCAATTGTTTAACTTTTCTTCTTTTTTTCCCGCAAATTCCCAGGTACCATTTTCTCCAATGGCAAAGTGTGGTCGGAGAACAGACGGTTCGAGGCGAAGGCCCTTAGACATTTTGGAATGGGCAAACTCAGCATTGAAAACTCAATCGTTGAAGAGATCGGACATTTTCTGGAAGCAATCGGAACTAAAGGCAGCCTACCTTTCGACATGGCCACTATTATGGAATGTGCACTTACAAATATCATCGCTCAAATGACACTGGGGCATAGATTTAAGTATGACGATAAGGAACTGAAACGGATCTTAGATATGACACACGAAGATGCAGAACTGGTTGGACCGAATGCGGCGATTAGTTTTCTACCAATATTGTGGTATATTCCATGGTTTCGCAAACAGTCCAAACGTCTCGAACAAAACTGTGCAGAATTACTGGAATTCATTGGGAAACACATTGACAGTCACTTGGAGACTTTCGATCCAGAAAATATTCGTGATGTAATCGATGCTGGAATTGAGAAGATGAAGGAAGATGAAAAAACGTCTGGAGAAACATCTTTCTGTAAGAAGTCTCTAGCCTATATAGTCAGTGAACTTTTCGGTGCAGGCTTTGAAAGCACTTCGACCGCATTGAAGTGGTGTGTCCTTTATATGGTCAAACATCCGGACATTCAAACACGTATTCAGTTAGAAATTGATAGAGAAGTCGATTGTCGTTCTTTACCATCGTTTGAACAGATTGGTGCGCTGCCATACACTGAAGCCACAATAATGGAGGTGCTTCGAATAGCTAACATGGCGCCTCTGGGTCTCCCTCACGCTACCACAGGTGAAGTTCAACTAAGAGGATACACGCTACCTGAAGGTATCAGCGTCTTTGCTAACGTCTGGTCTGCACACATGGATCCAAAACTATGGCCATGTCCTGAAGTATTTGACCCGACCAGATTTCTGGATAACGATGGAAACGTCATCAAAAAAGAAGGATTCATGCCCTTTTCTTTGGGTGAGTTTTTTTTTCTCCTTATGTGTATAAGTTTTTGTTGAAGGTGGGGTGAGGTGCCCTTTTCTGTGGGGTCTATTCAACTTGACGGAGCTTTTATGTAATGCACAACTCATGATGATCTCAGTGAGCTCGAGTGATTATAACATTCCATTGTGTTCTTGCTTTGATCAACGAAAGTAGTCCTTCACGGGGTGTGTTTCTTTTAGTCAATTCGTTTACTCCTACTTCCATAGCAACAGTTAAATTACATAATGTAATTGTATTATCTGATTCAAGCTTGTATGTGTTTCATTTCACCAGGTCGCAGGCGTTGTGTCGGAGAGCAATTAGCCAGACACGAACTCTTTGTATTCTTTGCCAGTCTATTACAGCGGTTCACTTTGAGATTGCCCGAAGGAGCACCAATTCCGCCGGCAGACGGCATACCTGGACTTTCGATTGCACCGTTTCCATTCGAAGTTACCGCTATTCCACGTTTCAACGACCAACGTAACATTGGCAGCTAATGGTTTGTGACAGATACATGTGATGCTATGAACACAGACATTAGCAGCACTGACTGGAAAAGAAAATCCATTTCAGAGACAAAATTGTATTATTTATTGCAGAACAATTCAATACATTCCTTCACACGTTCATCCAGGGAACTCATCGGGCGGCGAGACCAAGTATATGTACATGTACGTTACAACACGTAACTTTAACTGTTCATTTTACCGAAGCTATTGCTGAAATAGAGAAGTCCATGCGAATCAAATAGACCGAGTATGGTTTTGTGGGTAGCCGACCCAACTTTCAACGTTTTACTCAGCTACCCCTAGAGATAGGGTAGCATGTATATTTGAAAGTGGATTGAGATATTGCAACACTTCGTAGAGTCCACGTATATCATATTACAACCTACGATAAATGTCAGATTTCACCAAACCCAGGTTTCTTTAATACTAACTTCACGTTAACCTTTTTCGGCATACTCTCTCCACAAATCAACGATATTACCTTCCAATTAAAGCGTACATTGCGATAGTGACCAAAAGACTTCTGTGACCTTCAGATGTAAAGGAACAACAATAAATATGCTGTAGCGCCTTTGAACTGAAGCCAGGAATGTAATTCTGCACCAACAAAATGTTGAAATGTTACGGTTGCAAGAATGAGGAAATGGGGCGAATGAACAATTCATGTGGTTGGGAACCACAAACATGTACGCCCTTTCATGCCCCCACTCATCATCTCTGAAGATATTGTCGAACGAACAACGTCTGTAAGTGACAGATTTCGTCGGTCAGTTTGAGTCACACTGGGCAAGTCCGAATTAGATAGCTGAAGAATGCCCACATCAGTTCACATGCACATTTTTTTTATTGAGAATAATCCAACATCGGTGTACAGATCTGAGAAGCTCTTTATATGTATGATCAGTGTTTGGATTTTTGTAGTCATGGTTTCCCAACGGCGAAATGGAAAGTGACGACTGAAACATACACAATAACATCATGTGTTCCCATTTCTACCGCATTTAGGCACAGACAAGTATAGTTGTCTGTGATTGAGGCAAGCTCTCACGCGACTTCAATATCGCCAATCTTAAGCTCCTTTTTCAAAGGTCGCAATGAATAACCAATGTATTGACGCACTTCGCGTTACCATGACAACCAATGTCTTCTGTTGTTACATCTAATGTAACGGCAACACACAGTATTTATATTTATTTTTGATATACCATACGAAATTAAGAAACTTTTTGATACATTTAACCTGTGAAAGACAATTTTGTTTTTCATGACTTCGTAAACATTCCATTCTTTTTTTTAAAGAAAAAAAAAACACGTAGGCTCAGAGGCGGAATTAATTATCCGAAACGAACCACATGTTTACCGGCATCTAACCTTTGGAACTTCCAAGGTTTCGTGATGTTGATACTGGAGGTGAAGTGTGTTAAAATGAAAGTATCTGTGAAATGTCATCAGTGAAAGCCATAAAGAAACCACATCATTCATACTACTAAACATTTGTTTGTGTCAAACTCGTTATATAGCTCAACTGCCACACCGTGATATAACAGTGACAAGTCGGTATAATACCTCCATTGATAGGACAGTCTCTTACATTTCACAATCGCCGGTAACTGTTCCTCTAGATCCCGTCTCCAGTATACGTGATTAACATATCAAGCAAGCCTTTCTCCTTTTAAAAATAGAAAAGTGTCCGGTACACTGTGTCTACTTAAATAAGAGGATATATATTTTTTGTATATTATTTATTAAGGGTTTACAATGCTTGGTGAAATGCATTTATTTTCATATAACATGGTTTCATGAATATATTACAAAATGTAAACTTATTTACGAGGAGTAAGCGTCAGTGATGACGTCAATTAAAGTACAATACATAATGTATGTCGCCTGTGTATAACGTGTTATTTTGTCAGTGTATGTACGCAGTACATATGTGTGTATGTATGTATGTATGTATGTATGTATGTATGGATGGATGGATGGATGGATGGATGGATGTAGAAAAAATCCATAAGGAACTTGTGAGACTGTCCGAATAAAAAGATGAAATCCGACGTTTCGAATAAATATTCTTTTTCAAGGTATTCAAAGGCAAGACATGTTAAACACCTGAATATATCTGAATGTTATGGAATAGTATGTATCGATTTTTTTTTAATTTGACGTGTATGTGTGTGCGTGCGTGTTTCTCACCAACATTTCATTTCAAAAGGCCCGGAAGGTTGTTGCGTTGGTTAACGAACGGATGAGCCGATAGACGGAAAAACGCATTTCCTATATATAACTATGAAACGTGATGGATTTCTAACCACATATATTACCTCATATATGCTAAAGGTGAAACAGTCCCAAATTGATTATTTCATTCCCTTTGCCAATATCTGATTTTGTGTCTATTAAACTTAATATCCTGCACCTATTTCAACGATACAATACAGTAACTGTAGAATGAATTGAAGTATCAGTCGTTCGAGATCTATACACTTTTTTATATTCTATTTTTCTACTTAATACTTCAGGACTGTTCTTATATTTACGCTGTAATTCAAGATGAAGTACTTTGCATATCAAAGGTCACTTTAATATGTAGACTAGCCCAACAAGTGATCATTCTTTATATCGAACTAACATTTCATTTATTACATGTATTAATCACACTGTATACTTCCCACGCACCGGGAGGCGTGAGTGTTTTTCTTTTATCTCTAATAATAGTCAATGAAAATGTCAGCCCACTTAATTAAATAGTTATTAGTCATATTATGCACTTCGAGTTGTTGATTTTCCTTCGAACGTCACCAGGAAACCGCTTTTGAGATTACATGCCACAAGTCTCCACACACTCTGCTTTTATTTTTTTTTTAAATAAAAAATACACAATTCGTCTCATTTGATGCGTGAAGAAACGAGAGTGGGACTCGCCCACACACAGTGAATTACGTTGATCAGTGTGAGTTATTAAGTTACACGACCAAACAACCGTTCTGGGTCTTGTTTCTCCGTGCACTGCGTACGTCACGGAAATAAAATATTGATAGAATTTTAATCATAGAAAAGCTGTATCAGCAGTTCGTGACGATATTATTGACAGTTGCGTCAGTGTTATTAATAATTCCTCTCAGGTTTCAATTTTGACACTATAAAAATGTCACGTAGTAAATTTTCTGCTTGATTTACTCATTGAGTTTGGAGGGATGGAGTCCAGGTGTGGGGGTGGGGGGGGGGTCTGGGAGGGGATGTAGATGCTTTGTTAATTTCCAAGCAGAAAATACCAAGCCTGACATTTTGCTAACTTGTAGAAAGTTTTAACAGAATATCGTAAATGTTCAGTTTACATTCCTATGACGTCATCAATTCTACTATTTCATACTATGATGCATGGTTTGCTAACTTGTATTGCTATTTCAGAACTAATATGTCAAATGTCGGCCTCAAAGTAAACAAAGAACAAGTACATGAGATCCCATTAGTTGAATACATAACCTACGTCTTACACATGAAATGATCTCAAGATTTCTCGAGATTTGGTGAGAATTTTAATGGGAGGTCAGCTATAGTTTAATTATCATTATCATAATAATACTGATAATATGTTACAGTTCTACTTCCGTAAGGGAAGTTTATGTTATGTTTTTGCCTGTCTGTCTGTCTGTCTGTCTGTCTGTCTGTCTGTCTGTCTGTCTGTATGTCTGTCTGTCTGTTTGTCTGCCTGTATGTTTGTTTGTTTGTTTGTCTGTCTGTCTGTCTGTCTGTCTGTCAGTCTGTCAGTGTGTCTGTGTACACGATATCTCAAAAACTATTTCTGATCATCAATTCTAATGAAACTTGCTACACATATTACTCATGGAAATGACAAGAACTGAATACATTTTGGTAAACAGTCTATCAGTATTATTGGATTATTTGCATAATAAACGATTTTCAGTACTTAGACTACTTAAGAATACAAGCTTTCAAATTCCATATAATTGTGTGCATACATCGACAATACCAAGACAAGCATGAAGTGTTCAGCTAGTTGATGTAGCTTAGGTTTATTTGCACATTATTTTTGGCATTAGGCAATATCTTGAGGATGCAGGCTTCAAGTTTCATATTTTGTATATACATTGGCAATAACAAAACACACATGTAGTTTAAAGCTTACAGATATGGTTGTCGGTTTCAACGAATCCTTTGCATAATTAATAATTTATGATTAAGCAATATATAGAATACAAGCTTGAAATTTCATGTATTTTTTAACGTACACTGCCCATGACAACACGAACTTGTCCTATATAATTCGTTGATGTAACATTTAATTGTAATCAGTCATTTGCATAATTAATCATTTTTGGTCATTAGGCAGTGTCTTTAATAGTGTCATATAAGTTGGTGCATTCATTGATGATACCAAAGTGAATGTGTCTGTTACGGTTTAGTCATGTAGTTTTTAATAAATTTGCATTATTAAGGATGTTTTATAACTAGGTAATAGCTTATGATTGCAAGTTTCAAATTTCATACCATTTGATATGCACATCAATTAAGCTAAAGATCTAGCTAGCACTTTAGAATACGTTTGATGGAATCATTAGGTCATGCTAGAAATATTGGATATATAATCATCTTTTCCTTCTAAGGGGTCACGATTTGTTTAGAATGCGAGATACTAACTGGAGAGGCCATTCTAGGAAAACTCAAACAGCTATACGCAAAGTGTATGTATTACAACATAGATACCATAGCTATTTATATGTAAGTTTTCACACTAGGAGATGTCATGGCACATAGCTATTTTCAGGAAAGTGTGATTAATTAGTAAACTAAGCTACCAAACATCCTGTCAGGGATCGGCCAAACCAGGATATATGACTTCTAACTGAATATAGCTTCAATTTCTTCCAGTATTCTTAGTTTTTAGATTTAAAATAACCAATGACTTCATATTTTGTGAACATTTTACAGGCCAGATGTAAACTGAATGTCTTCTGTAAGGGCAACGCGTTTAGACTTTTGTTCCCAAACACAACAGTAATTGTTACACAAAAAATGGCAAATAGCACAAGTTATGCCTACCAGAATGAAAACTGCGACCATTTTTCTTTCTGTTTCTCATTACCCGACCGACCGAAAGTTTCAACTTCGACATCAATGCAAAATTCTGAGCTATACCTATAATACGTTATACACAACCCCTTGATTGGAAAAATTGATTATACTAAAGTATATAAAATTTGAAGCTTGCATATTTAAGGCATTGCCTAGTTACCGAAAATCATTAATTATGCAAATGAATCAACTATATAGGACAAATTCACTTTATTGTTAGTGTATATGTACCAAATTATGTGAAATTTGAAGTTTGCATTCTCAGGATAAATAACTAACAAAAATCTTTATTTATGCAAATGACTGCTTAAAATCAACAACTACATCAGCAAACTATGTAAACACTTCTGTGCTTTATTATAATCAATGCATGTGCCATATATATATATATATATATATATATATATATATATATATATATATATATATATATATATATATATATATATATATATATATATATATAACCGTATTACTGAAAATCATACATATGTGCTTTGCTATGGTTGATGTATGTACTAAATTATGGAATTTGAAATATGCTTTCTATATCGTTATCTATGCAA